>NW_027332425.1:1913012-1970859 GCF_000442705.2 Elaeis guineensis
TGTAGATTCACAAGGAGAAAATGTTCTAGATCTGTCCAAGTCGATACTGGTAGAGGTCAGGTGCTTATATGGCTACATCAGAACCTCAGGCTGTGCAGAGATCATCTACAGGGTAATCAGATTACCCTTGAGGTACTTCTTCTTTCATCATTGATTTAGATTTAATTTTAGATTTTAAATATCAGATAATAAAATTATATCTAGAGAATTAGATCTAAAATATGTAGGATAAATTTTTAAAAATTATTCTACTCCAGATTTGATGAAATCTGGAAGATCCTACGAGGAAAAGTGGTTTCCCCCCTCCAAGTGGTATCAGAGCCAGGTTGTTGGCTCTATTTCAGATCTATTTTAGATCTAATTTTAATTTTTATTTATCTGATATTAAAAAATTTCAGATGTCACATCAAATATGATAAGATCTAAAATTAAAATATTTAAAATTAAATCTAAGAAGATCTAATATGCATAAGATGCATGACTAGACTAGGATTAGTTGAATCCATGAATGGTCTTAAGTTTTATATATTAATGAGATTAAAATATGAATTAAATATAATTTATTTTTTATTTTTTTAATATTATAAGTGTTATAATTAGATTAAAAAATAGAAAATAAAATTTTATTTTTTCATAGAATTGATCTGTTGCATGTCTAGACTAGTTGTAGAATTGTTCTAGTAACTTGTCTAGAATAGTTTTTATTTTGAATAGTTTAATTTAAATTCTATTTTTTAGATATTACATATGATGTATCAAATCTGAAGGCATATTAATTAGATTGATTTTTTGATACATGAGATGTATGCAAAGCATATATTAGTTAGATCTTAAATTATATATGTGATATGTTAATTTAGATCTAACTAGTTTTGTAGTTAAATTTATATTTCTGATTAAGGTGTTCCTCATGGCCGTCTGGTCATAAGAACAAAGTAGAGTTTTAAGACCCTCTCTTCCCATTTAATGGGGTGTTCATATGACGTGTAGGGGTGCCGTGCATTCATCCTTAGTCAGAAATCAAAACTTACTTTTCTACAAAACCCTAGATCCTGAAATCCTAGGATTTATTTTACATGCTTTGTTTATGAACCCAAACTTACTTAATGAATTAAGCTTATGAAATTAAGTTAGGTCTAAAATTGAGAACTTCAGATCTAAGATATTTTCATAAAATTGAGTTCAGGTTTGGGTAGCTCAATTAGGTCTAGCGGTTGATCAAATCGAATCAAGAGTTGGTTAGGTGGGATCATGAAAGCTAATACTTGACCAGCCTAATAAGATTAAGTCTGGGTCAAGGTTGAATCACATTTAGATGTGACTCGATCAAGTTAAGACCTAATTTGGCTCAGTGGTTAGAACTTGGATTGTAGGCTAACCCAATTAGTTCTGGTTCGACAATTTGGTGTCTAAGGTAAGTTGGGCAGATGCGACCGACTAGTTTTTAATTAGGAGCTACTCGACTCGAATGCGTTCTTATCGAGTTAATGGCATATCCCTCCCACCAGTCTCACTTACTTGGCCATATGTGTCGACTCAGTTCTGATTAGAGGTGGCTAACAATTCGAGCTAACCCATGCCACTAGATTAGTCATAATTGTTATGACTATGTCAAGTCAAGTTTAATGAAACCTAAATAAATCTTCCTTAAAAAATATTAAGTCTAGGTCTTCCACCATTGTGGATGTGCGGGCCCTTTCCGGAGTTGATTGTTCTCGACTGATTACAGTGGCTCAGTTGCACTGGAAAGATGCAACCATGTCCATTAGGCATTGGATGCTACGGATTAGAGGATGGGTTGGGCTCAATATTTCAGATACAGTGAGGGACCCAATCAGAAATCTAGTTCGTGCAAATGATGGGTTTGACTTAACTAAGGATTGGAGCAATATCTCAGACATAGTGAGCTTCATGAATTAGAGATCAAGTTTTGGGTGCACCATGATTAGAGAATCATTGGACAAGAGTTGTCCACTCATCGGTTGATCCATCACCAATAACTGTTAGGTGAGATGGTGAGCCAGTCGGTGAGACCGCACCACCCATTAAAAATCATTGATCACGAAGATTTTCACATCTCTACCAAGGGAGTGTAGGGATCTGAGAAAATAGTGGAAGCTAATTTGTTTAAAAATAAAAACCCTAAATAAATTGGTTGAGTCTGATTACAAAATCTAACTAGAAACTTTTGACTCTCTATAGGAAACATGTCTGCCTCAAACCCCCTGACCAAAATTTTAGACACCCATAGACTGACTAGACCTAATTTCAAAGACTGATTGAGGAACTACAGAATTATTCTAGATTTCAAAAAAATAACTCATGTCTTGGACCAAGACCCACCTACCATACCATCACGTCCGACTGCTGAACAGAGAGCGTCTCTGAAAAAATGGATGGATGATGATAACAAAGCAAGGTACTACATGTTGGGTGCAATGTCTGGTGACTTGCAGCGCCAACATGAGAACATTTTGACTACCCACCAAATATTGGCTCACCTACAAGAGCTGTTTGGTGATCAGAGTCGTGCGGCCAAGTATCAGGTCTGTCAAAGACTTTTTAAGGCCAAGATGCGTGATGGGCAGTCAGTCCAAGATCATTGTTTGACAATGATCAAGGATCTTGAGAAGCTCGGTATCATCTTAGACAAGAATTTTCAGATTGATGTGATCCTTCAGTCCTTATCCGATGCATATGGTTAGTTCATCATGAACTTTCATATGCATAAGATGCAGTGTACCTTGGCCGAGTTAATGAACATGCTGGTTATAGCTGAGCTTTCTATGAAGGGTTCAAAAGGTTCAGTTCTTACTGTGGAGCGGACTTCTTTCAAGAAAAAATCTTTCGAAAAGAAAAAGAAGTTTGCGAAAAAGCAGAAGGTGGATGGGAAGAAGAGGAAGCGAAACTGTCCTTAATACCTGGCCACCCTGAAGAACAAGAAGGATGGTTCTTCTGGAGGTATGCTCATTTTAGAATCTAATCTTACGGTTTCTTCTGCATCCAGTTGGGTGCTTGACTCTGATTCTAGTGCTCATTTGTGCACTTCTATGCAGGGTCTTGAGGAGAGCAGGAAGATGAAGGATGGGGAGATGATCCTATGCATCAGAAATGGAGCAAGGGTTACTGCTGTGGCCGTGAGAACCTACCTTCTGCGATAACCGTTAGGATTAGATTTAGTTTTAAGAGACTGTTATTATGTGCTTGCAGCAAGCAGAAATTTGATTTCTGTTTCATGTTTAGCACAAGAAGGCTATGTGATTAGCTTTCATAAGGACTATTGTAATATTTTTTATGAAAATAATAAAGTTGCAGATGGTTTTCTTATTAACGGTCTCTATCAGCTACATATTGATGTATCTGTATTTAATATTTTGCAAAATATGAATGCCATAGGAATTAAAAGGCCTAGAGATAGTCTAAATGATAAGTATCTATGGCACCTAAGGCCAGGTCATATAGCGGAAGACAGGGTTAACAAATTGGAGAAATCTGGGCTATTGAGTCCGTTGACTTTCGAGTCATATCCAGTTTGTGAATCATGCCTTCAAGGCAAAATGACCAAGCTTTCTTTTATGGGACATGGAAAAAAAACCACAGACCTACTTGCCCTAGTACATACGGATGTGTGCGGCCCATTTGATGTGCCGGCTAGAGGCAACTACATCTACTTCATTACCTTTACCGATGATATGTCTAGGTAAGGGTATGTGTTTCTAATGAAACACAAGTCTGAAGCTTTTGAAAGGTTCAAAGAATTCAGACATGAGGTAGAAAAACAAACAGAAAAGCCCATTAAGGTTCTTCGATCAGATCGAAGAGGTGAATACCTTAGTCGAGAGTTCTTAGACTATCTTAAGGATAATGGCATAGTCTCTCAATGGACTCCACCTGGAATACCTCAACTCAATGGAGTTTCAGAACGGAGAAACTGCTAAGATGCATGACTAGACTAGGATTAGTTGAATCCATGAATGGTCTTAAGTTTTATATTTTAATGAGATTAAAATATGAATTAAATCTAATTTATTAGATATGGTCCATTTCATGATGAGCTTCACCGACCTTCTTAAATTTTTTTGGGGACATTGTCTCATGACAGCAATTTATGTATTGAATAGGATTTTCTCTAAAACCGTTCCTACCACACCGTATAAGATATGGCATGGTAAGAAGCCAAGTCTGAATTATCTCAGAATTTGGGATTGTCCGGCTCATGTCAAGAGACAGCAGACAGACAAGTTAGAGTTTAGGTCTTTTAGAGATCGGTTCATAGGATATCTTAAAGTGACATTAGGATACTATTTTTATATTCTGAAAGATCATAATGTGATTGTGAGTCGAAATGCTATTTTTCTTGAAAAATAGTTTATTCAAGATGGTGGCATCGGAAGAATAGTTAAGCTCAAGGAGAATGTCTCCCAAGAGCAACGAGCTCAAGAACCTGAGGAACCTAATCAATCAGAACCAGTCCAACACAACCTCTTCCACCTCGTAGATCGACTAGGGTATTCCATCCTCCTGAAAGGTACTTAGATACCATACAAAAGGATGTAGAGGAAATGTTCCTCACGAGAAATAGGGTTCATGGTGATGATCCCAAGACCTATGATGAGGTAATATCAGATATCGTCTCCGAGAAATGGCTAGAGGCAATGAGATCAAAAATTGACTCAATGCACTCAAACCAAGTCTGGACCTTGGTAGATCTATCTGAAGGTATTATACCTATTGGGTGTAAATGGATCTTCAAGAGAAAGATAGGTACAGATGGGAATGTGGAGACATTCAAGGCTAGGCTCGTAGCAAAAGGTTATAGTCAGTGCGAAGGTATTGACTATCAGGATACCTTCTCGTCCGTAGCCATGCTAAAATCCATCCGCTCATTACTTGCTGTTGCAGCCTATTTCGATTATGAAATATGGTAGATGGATGTGAAAATAGTGTTCTTAAATGGATATCTTGAGGAAGATATCTATATGGAACAGTCGTTTGGTTTCACATCCAATGATAATGATCACAGGATCTGCAAGCTGCAAAGGTCCATTTATGGACTTAAGCAAGCATCTCGGAGTTGGAATACTCATTTCAATGATGTGATCAAAATATTTGGTTTCATCGAGAATGAGGAGAAATCATGTGTGTTCAAAAAGGTCAGTGAGAGTGCAGTTGTCTTCCTCGTATTGTACAAAGATGACATCCTCCTAATTGAAAATGACATTCTCATGTTGACCTCAGTCAAAGTATGGTTGTCTAAGGAGTTCTCTATGAAAGGTCTAGGAGAGGCATCCTTTATACTGGGTATTAAGGTCTATAGAGATAGACCAAATAAGATGCTGGGACTTTTACAGAAGATGTACATAGAGGAGGTGCTAAAAAGGTTTAGCATGGAAAACTCTAAAAGAGGTTTAGTACCTTTTAGATATGGCATTCATCTCTCCAAGAAAATGTGCCCTAGCACACCTGAGGAGATTGAACGCATGAGAAAAATCCCTTATGCTTCGGCAATAGGGAGCCTCATGTATGCCATGCTATGTACACGACCTGATATAGCCCATGCTATGAGTGTCACAAGCAGATATCAGTAGAATCCAGGCGAAGAGCACTGGACTTCTATGAAATGTATCCTTAAGTACTTGAGAACGACTAAGGATATGTTTCTAGTCTTTAAGAATGGAGAACTCCAAATTCAAGGATATACAGACTTAGACTTTATGTCTGATATAGATGATTGAAAGATATCTTAGAGTCTGTTCATTTGCAATGGTGGTGCAGTTAGCTGGAAGAGTTTCAAGCAGACGGTGATTACTAATTCCACCATGGAGGCAGAGTATATTGCTGCATCGGAAGCTGCGAAAAAGGTATTCTAGTACAAGAAGTTTGCTGTGGAGCCTGAAGTGATGTCATCGAAAGCCATCCCTCTTTACTGCGACAATAATGGTGCCATAACCCTAGCTAAGGAGCCAAGGTCTCACCAGAAGTCCAAACACATCGAGCGGTGATTCCATCTGATCCGTGATTACCTCGAAAAGGGTTATGTCGAGGTTAAGAGAGTCGACTCCACAGACAATGTGGTAGACCCACTGACAAAGTCATTAGGCCAGCAAAAGATCGAAGCCCACCTTGAAAAGATGGGACTTAGATATGTAGCCAATTGGCATTAGGTCAAGTGAGAGTTTGTTAGATGTGTACCCTAGATGTCAGATTGGCTGACACATTCCTATATATATCTAAGGACAAATTTATAATTTTGACTATAAATTAATAAATAGATTATTCTTCTATCGCATTTTGTACATTGTGTCTGTGATACATCCTTTGAGTTAGTAGGAATGTCAATTCATATTTTCAAGAGTTGAAAATTTAAGGCATGAATTTACATAACTAACTCATAAACAGCTCCTGACCATAGGATCATCACGGGGATGGTGATCGATCCGGAAGGTTGGTGTATAATTTCTTTCTTAGGATAGATGTGTCTTGAGTCTATGGTGTGGAGACACCAGAGCGAGAGTACAGGTATTCATAAAGAACGAGAGTACTGAGCGTGACCACCTCGAGTAGTCATAAGGAAGTCTACCTTCTCGTCGATGACTAGCTCGATGCTATAGTTGTGTGTCTAGTTCTTTGACCTGAGGTGCATCGATAGTTCACCTTGAGTATGTTATAGTTTGACTAAACCATAACTCAGTCTCCTAGCCATTCAGAATCCTGAGGTGTATGTTGGCTGTAGCATATTCATTGTAGGAACTAGATCGCACTAAGATGGGATCTATCAACCTCGATAGATGAGAGGAGTAGTCCTATGATGATCGAAAGATCGAGTCCTTAAGTCCATGGCCATGGCAGAGTGAAATAATGGAAAAAGAGTTTTCCATTGGGGTTTCACATCGGACTTAGATCGATCGATTGATTCATATGACTGATGTTGGATTTGACGAGTTCACCTTAACCCTAATTCAGTCAGAACTCATGATAGAGGAACTCAATCACACAGGTAGCTGCACCGAGAGGTTCGTGTTCAGTTCTGATGGATTGCCACCACATACTGCTAGGTGTCACTGATGGATTTTGGGAGCAATTAGAATGATATTGATGATCTATCATTCTAATTGTTTGAATCAGAAGAGTTCTAATCTATCAAAAGGAGTTTCGATGATGTCGATGATGAGATCACGACATATCTCATTACCATACGAAATTGAACCTAACTAGATCACACAAACAAGGGTTAGGGTCTGAATGTCATCAATTGGGCTAACCTAATTGATTTAGATAAGATCCAATTAGGTTCAAGAAAATTATGTTAGCACACGATTGAGCCTAACTTTCTTCTCATGTGATCTTTTCTATCTCTACTGAGCCAAATATGATTTGACTCATCCAGAGAACCTTGAAAAAGTTTTTTTCAGTCTAAATAAAGCTTGTCCAACTCAGAAAAGGCTTGTCTTAATTCATGAGATAAATTTAAGACAAGCACCTGCTAATTCCTGTCACCTGCCAATTTCATTTTAGGACATTTGTCAAAAGTTGACATATGGGTCTTAAATTGAAGGCCACTTGGCAAGAGCTTATTGGAGGATTTTTATGGAGCCAAACCATATCAAATTGGGTGCCATAATCAGATTATGGTGCGGGCCTAATTGGATTAAGTGGGCACCCCAAGTGGATAAGGTTGGAGAGTCTTGATAAGATTGGACTCTTTGGCACCAACCTCTCTTTGTCCTTATCCAGTGTTGGTGCCAACTTTGAGATAGAGGCTTGGGTTTTAATTTGATGTGATCAAATGATATCAAGTAACTAATCAAAATTTTTTCAAAATTTATTAGAATTTTTTGATTGGTTGAATGATGTGGCACTGCATAGCATACAGGGTCTATATAAACCCTTCTGCGCCTAGGGTTTTAGGAGGAAGTTGTTTTATGCACCAAACCCAATAGCTACCACCCCCTCCCTTCTTCTCCACATCCTCCCTACTCTCCTATCTCTCCTCTTCACATCCAAGGAGTTGGACATTCATCTGGTGCAAGGAAAAGGCATGGTGACGCCTGGAACAGGAAGGCCGCAGGACATCTTCAACAGGCTGCTGCTCTAACTTTAGAAGGAGTTCTGAAGCACTTTCAAATCAGATAGAGATCTAATTTTTAGAGCATAGATTTGTGAGGAGAAGATGTTCTAGGTCCTATCTGAGTGGATACTGGTAGAGGCCAGGCGCTTGCATGGCTATATCAGAACCTCGGGCTGTGCTGAGATCATCTACAGGGTAATTAGATTGCCCTTGAGGTATGTCTATACTTTTCATACTTTTAGATTTAATTTTAGATTTTAAATATCAGATAATAAAATTAGATCTAACAGATATTAGATTTGAAATAGCATAGGATAAAATTTTTAAATTATTCCACCCCAGATTTGATGAAATCTGGAAGATCCTACAAAAGAAAAAGGTAGTTTTTTCTTCAGAAATACTATGCAATACTGTTGTATACTGTAGCATGTTACTGTAGCACGACAGTAAACAACCGAAATGCTATCGAGACTATAAAGTAAACAACAGATTAGTCTCTTAAGGATAAACAACTCTAAGATTGGTAGAGATTATGAAGTAAATAATAGATCAATCAAGATAAACAATCCAAATACCATCTGTAACATATTATAAGATTGTACTAAAAATATAGTATAATCTATCATGCAATCGTGAAGTAAATAATGGAGTGATTATATACTATCAGATTAGTGAATGTACCCTATTTACTTTAAGCTTTTTATTTATTTCTTTGTTTCTTTGTTTAAATACTGTACTTTATTTTATTATGTTAGTAGTTTTATTTTATTTAAATTTATCTGCTCTTAGTTAAATTTGGGTCTGTACATTTCACTTTGTTTCTATTTACTATATTTTTTTAGTTAAGTTTTATTTCTTTCTGTTAGTAGTATTTTTCATTTTGGTTTATTCTACGCTTACTTATTTTTGTTTTATTTACTATAGTTATATAGTGATTAGTTTGTTTGCACTGTTAGTCTTATTTATTGTAGTTAGTCGAAGTTATTCAGTTTACTTTTAATTTTTAGTTAGTTTATCTTTTAAGTTTGTTAATCATAACTTAGTAGTTTACTCAATAGTTTATATTTTATATTTTACTTTTATTAATAGCCTAAAATTTACTCTGTAGTTTATTTAGTGCATTTATGCTTCTGCTCTTATATTAGTTCTTCTTGCTTTTATATCAGTTTGTTTACTTGCAGTCTGGATAGTCTTAATAATTAGAAAATTTAATTCATTAACCTATAGTCTCTAGTTTATATTTAGTTACTAGCTTTTGTTCTCTTATTAATTTTTGTTCATTTATGCTAGTTCTTTATGGCCTTCCAGTAGCCTATGTCCCTTCCATTAGCCTATGCCATGTTCTTTATAGCCTTCCAATAGCCTATGTCCCTTCCATTAGCCTGTGCCTTAATTTAGATTTTTATTTTATGTACTTAGTTTGTCTTTAGACTTTTGTTAGTCTGTGTGTTATATGTCTGAATCCTATTAGTCCTTTACATTTGAGTGTTGTTAATCCTTTACTTTATTTCTTGTAGGATTTACTCTAGTCTATCCTTTATCTCCATTTTGTATGTCTATCTGTTCATCCTCTACCTTTGTTTCCTGTGTCTAAGTAGGTACTATCTATAGGTTTGACCTTCTTTACTCCTTAATTATAATCATTTTGCTTTTACTCCTGAGTTTTGGATGTTGGATTCTAACCACGTAGTGAAAAATAATTTTTAAAATTTTTAAAATAAGCAAATCAATAGCCTTATCAAATAAAACTATCGAGCCGAATCCAAAACCCTAGAATCACTTTGCCGATCACGATCAAAGCAAATTCAAGCATGCAAAGAGATAGAAAATTATACTTTAATTGATATGAAAAAGTGGTATATTGGTGTTCTCCATAAGATCCCAAGATAGAAGTCCTCCAATGGTGATCCATATAGAAGTTGGCCAAAATCCTTCCCAACCAATGCGCTACCACAACCTTGTCTTCTTAAGAACACTATCGGCTTCGAACTTACGTCATGATTGCACGAAAGCCCAGTTGCCTTTGATCTCACTACTAAAATAACATCAAGAAGACACTCTTCAGATGTCACACAATCTAGGATTTGATTTTTAGCTCCAACATATGAAAAAATCAAATCCTAGGACACTCAAGCAACACTTGCTGAAAATCTCACCACCCTAGTAGCAACTTTTGCCACTCAAAATTCCCTCTTTTTTTCCTCAAAATTTTTTTATATTTTTTTTTATATTTTCCACATCCATCCTCTTGATCTAAACCAAAAATCACTATAAGAAACCATCTGGGGCATCCCCTATAAATAGGGGACCAAGGGACATCACATGAGACCATGGGGCACCAACCTTTGGTGCTCCAACTTCCCATGCCCCAAATAAATTCATGGAGTAAATTTTTGGTGATTTAGATATTTGGAGTAGAATAAATTTTAGTCTTCTACATGTCATAAAAATTTAAAATAAATTTAGTATCAAATCATAGGAGAACTGATCAGGAATTTAAGATAACGCGTAATAGTTAAGAGCCTTCATTAAGAAGGACTCTCCACTTCTCACGGCAATTTAAGGTGGGCGGCATTTATTTTTTTCTGTGACTTTTGGTGGATATGGAGGACTCCTTCTCCACTTGAAACTCTTTCAAGTTGGATAAGGATCCAATCCAAATTGACACAATCTTATTAGGTCAAAGCCAACTAGTCTAGGTTAGCTCAAACAATTTGATCTAAACCAATTTGGGAACTTGGATTAATACAATGTGCTAGTATATCAAATTAATCTATAAAATTTATATTAAACTCTAATTAAATTAGATTAAGATCAAATCTCAAAGTGTGTAACCCATTGGGTTCCAAATCTAATCAGTAGTAGATCCAGAATTTCAACGTAACCCTAATCCGATGAGATTAGGTCACCCAAAGAGTCCCAATCAACTTGGACTCTTCCAAATTGACTCCAGAATTAAACTCTTTTAATTTTGATAAATTCATAAGTCAAAATTAACATCTAGCAACATATCATGACTATCCAAAAGATTTAAAATTTTGATAAAAAATTATCAAAATATTCTTCAATGGTAAGTTCTCATGTAATTCAATCTTTCAGTCAAACAACATCCCAGATGATTTGTAGGCATGAAAATATGTCAAACTCAATCACTTATTATTGTGTATCTCGATTAGAAGGTGATGATTCAGATCATAATATACTAAATTTTTTTTTTTAATTATCATCCTGCTTTCGCCAAAGACTTCCAGAATCATCATCCTATGAGATCACATAAGATGTTCGCTCCTCTTATTAGGAGTGACTGATCCCTTGTTGATCACTCATAACCTCCATACATACTTCACCACATCTAGAACATCTCACACAAGGATCAAAGAATCAAACTAGATAGTGAACCAAAATATGGATCCATGTACACAAGGTACCATGGTGACCTCAGGTCTATGGATCACTTACACAACTCCCACTAGAGAAATATTAGTTGACATGTAAATAAGACTCTATCTGATATTCTCTCATAGGTCAATTCAATAAACTCATTCTCTAATGAGCACCCATATCCTTGTATTAGTGTCACCACATAAGTGGTTGTGAGATCAACCACCCTCATTTATGAGCATGCATAGGACATGAAAGTCTTACCGATATCATTGATCTTCGATTCAATGTACCAATGACTAGAAATATTTTAGATCAGAGCTATCGAAGAATTAGATCTCACTGGTGTGATCTCATCACGGTCCTAAAATAATTATCCCAACCTATGAGGTTCATTATAATCTTAAAATTAATAAGATGCAGCATATAATGAATCAAAAATACTTATTTTATTAATAATAAATATCAATTTACATGAGTTTGAAAGATAAATTATAAAAATATCCTATCGCATCTCATTTACGATTGACTTGTAAATATTATTCTTTCAATCTTCCACTTGTACTTAAAGTGAATCGTCCCTATACTTGATTCCCATGCTATCAAGATGGCAGTGAAATTGCTGCATTGACAAGGCCTTAGTGAATGGGTCTGCTATATTATTCTTGATGTCAACTCGCTCCACGATCACATCGCATCTATCAACTATCTTCTGAATGAGGTCGAACCATCCTAGGATGTGCTTGGATTTATGGTGAGATCTTAATTTTTTGGCTTGAGCAACTACCCTAGTATTATCACAATAAAAGGGCACTGGTTGTTCAATCTCTGGAACCACACCCAACTCTGTGATGAATTTTTTTATCCAGACGACCTCCTTAGCAGCCTCACTTGCAGCAATATACTCAGTCTCAATGATCGAGTCAGCAACAGTTTACTGTTTGAAATTTTTTCAACTTACCGCACCACCATACAAGGTGAACACATATCTAGATATCAATTTGCTGTCATCCGAATCAGATTGAAAACTAGAATCGATATAACCTTTCAGTTTTAAATTAGATCCACCATATATCAGAAAAATATCTCTAGTCCTTCTCAAGTACTTGAGTATATTTTTCATAGCTTTTCAATGATCCTCCTCGATATCAGCCTGAAATCTACTTACAATGCCCACGGCATAAGCAACATCAGGCCTGGTACATAACATAGCATATATTATTAATCTTATAGCTGAAGCATAAGGAATAGAACTTGTTGGTGCAGAATTCCATCGATGCCGGAGAAGCTGGAGTCGAGGGGATCACGACCGCCATCGGGACCTGCAAGGAAAGTCTAAATCGGAGTTGGGGATGCTCTGACAAGACCCTCCGACGCTCAAGTTTCCTTCGGACCCCTCCAGCGATCGACCTTCCACAGTGTCCTCCAGACTCCTCCAGCAGACAAACTTTCATAATGCCTTTTGGACTCTCCTCTCGGTCAACCTTCTGCAGCGTCTTTTGAATTTCACTATCGGTCGACCTTCTGTCGGATTCCTCATGCAACCAAACCTCTCCAACGGACAGTCTTCAGACAAGCTTCTACATTAGATAAATTCCAGACGGACTTCTCTAGCAATCAGACTCCAGTCGGATTTCTCCAACAGAAAGTCTCCGTCTGGGCTTCTACAGCAGATGACTTTCGTCTACAGCATCAACACCTAAGGCACCTAACAACAGTTAACCCGTCAGCAACCTCGAAAACATTCGAGCTTCTCTTAGATTACTGAGATAGAGAGCTATTCCACTCCACCAGACGTCCCAACCGAGCTTCAGCCATCCGGTCCGAACTCCCCGGCAAGTTGCGACAACGGACACCACTCCACTCTCTATAACAAACTCCACGTGGCCCCACCACTCTCTGACAAGTCGCGATAATGGACACCACTCCACTCTCTGTAACAAACTCCATGTGGCCCCGCCACTCTCCGGCAAGTTGCGATAACAGACACCACTACTCTCCGTAACAAACTCCACGTGGCCCCGAACGGCCCACTACCAGGCAGTTACGGACATCGCTATCAATCAGTTATGCTCTCCCATCTATAAAAGAGAGCCCCAGATACGTTCTCCTCTAAGCTCTAAGCACTATTTCTAAACTCTGCCAAAATCTCATTCGAGTACTCCATTTCTGTTGAAGCAGAGTACTGATTTGAGCATCGGAGGGTCTTGCTGGAGCACCCCCAACTCCGATTTAGACTTTCCTTGCAGGTCCCAGTGGCGGCCATGATCCCTCGACTCCAACTTCTCTGGCATCGATGGAATTCTGTTGGTGCAGAATTTCATTGATGCCGGAGAAGCTGGAGTCGAGGGGATCATGACCGCCATCGGGACCTGCAAGGAAAGTCTAAACCGGAGTTGGGGTGCTCCGGTAAGACCCTCTGACGCTCAAGTCAGTACTCTGCTTCAACAGAAATGGAGTACTTGAATGGGATTTTAGTAGAGTTTAGAGATAGTGCTTAGAGCTTAGAGGAGAACGTATCTGGGGGGTCTCTTTTATAGACAGGAGAGCGTAACCGATTGATAGCGATGTCCGTAACTACCTGGTAGTGGGTCATTCAGGGCCACGTGGAGTTTGTTATGGAGAGTAGTGGTGTCCGTTGTCACGACTTGCCGGAGAGTGGCGGGGCCACGTGGAGTTTGTTACAGAGAGTGGAGTGGTGTCTATTGTCGTGACTTGTCGGAGAGTGGCAGGGCCACGTGGAGTTTGTTACAGATAGTGGAGTGGTGTCCGTTGTCGTGACTTGCTGGGGAGTTCGAGTTGGATGGCTAAAGCTCGGTTAGGACGTCTGGTGGAGCGGAATAGCTCTCTGTCTCAGCAATCTAAGAGAAGCTCGGATATTTTTGAAGTTGCTGATGGGTTAACTGTTGTTGGGTACGTTAGGCATTGATGCTGCAGATGAAAGTCATCTACTGTAGAAGCCCAGACGGAGACTTTCTATTGGAGAAATCTGGCTGGAGTCTGATTGCTAGAGAAGTTCGTCTAAAATTTGTCTGTTGTAGAAGCTTGTCTGAAGACTTCTGCTGGAGAGGTCCAATTGCATGAGAAATCTGGCAGAAGGTTGATCGATAGCGGAATTCAGAAGGTGCTATAGAAGGTTGATCGAGAGGAGAGTGTGGAAGGTATTATGGAAGTTCATCCGCTGGAGGAGTCTGGAGGACACTGTGGAAGATCGACCGTTGGAGGGGTCCGAAGGAAATTTGTGCATTGGAGGGGTCTGGTTGGCACTATTGAAGTTCGGTTGACGCTGTTGAAGGTTGATGGCTGGAGAGGTATGAAAGACATCGGAGACAATCAGTCACTGTAGAAATCTGACTGTTGGAGCCTGTCCGTTGTAGAAGTTCATCTGGAATCCATCCGCTGTAGAAGTTTGGACGGAGTCTGATTCTTGCAGAAGTCTGGAAGGAGGTCGCTTACTATAGAAGCTCGGATGGAGATCAGTTGCCGTGGAAGCCCGGATGGAGATCGCTTATTGTAGAAGCTCGGATGGAGACCAATTGTCGTGGAAGCCTAGATGGAGATCGCTTATTGTAGAAGTTCGACTGAAGTCCGCTTGCAATAGAAGTTCGGACAGAATTTGCTTACTGTAGAAGCTCGAAAGAAATTCAAAAGACGGTCGACCACTGTAGAAAATTAGATGGAGTCTGGTTACTATAGAAGTCCTACTACTGGAGATGCCCGAACCTTGTTGAAGTCCGAAAGAAGCTCGGAGTAAAGTCGATCATGATAGGAGGAAGTCTGGAAGAGATTCGGAGAGTAGTCGATCACTGTAGAAAATCGACTGATAGTGAAGCCCAAAGAACATTTGGAGTAGTTCGATAGACGACTGAAGGAGCTCATTATTAGAGAAGTCTGGAGAGTACGATAGGAGTTCATCCGTTGGAGGAATCTAGAGGACACTGTGGAAGGTCAACTGCTGGAGGAGTCTGGATGGTATTGTGGAAGCTCGAATGGTCGAGGGAGTTCAGAAAGACACCGCACAAGGTCGAAAGTCGGAAGAGTCCTGGGAGGGTTGGCCTCTTACGAACTTCGGCTGGAGTTATTTTATACCCAATACTAGTTCTCCTACTTTCGACTTCGAATTTCGAATGAAGTACAGAAAAATTTTCACAATCAAAGTTGCCCCCTTTGATTTTCGTACTCGATTGTTTTCAAATATTTTGGCGTTTGGCACGCCGGTGCTGGAGTCTTTTCAGATCGAGATGATTTGAAAAGATTTTTTTGAAATTTTTGCTAGAGGTTTGCCCCAGATATAGCACAATAATGATTCTGTCAGTCGTCAGCCGTCTGCCACGATGAGTGGGACATGCGGCGGTTGTAGATCGATCAAAGGAGATCTGCAATCATTATTGCGTCGGACCCTGAGGTCTATTTAAATCCGTCCCCCTCCTTCAGGGGTTTCACCTTACTTGAGATTTTTCTTCGGTCCCCTCTTCTTCCCCGAGAGCTTCGTCCTCCTCCAGCATCTCTCTCGATCTTAGGCACCCTTCAGATCGACCTTCATCACCTTCGCTGCCCTCTTGCACCTCTCGGACCAGCCTAGATTAGTTTTGAAACCCTTCTTTTTCTTGCTGTTCTTCCATTTTTCTTCCTCTGCATTCCGCTCGTTCGATTTCTCTGCGAGTGCCTTGTTCCCTATTTTTTTAATTTTTTTGAGATTTTATTTGATTCAAAATATCCTCCAACACTTCCTCCTCTAGCAGTTCTAGAAGTTTGTCAGCTCCAGCCCCCCAAAATCCTAATACTGTAGATGAACCCGTATTAGGATCGAACATCGTTCGATCTTTGTACCAGACACCATTCCCAGCTCTTTGACCTCGAACGAACTCTCACTGATTAGGATTTAGTATAGGATTCCTCCGGAGTATGAGCTTGAGCTTCTCGGGCCAACTGACCGGGCTAGCGCCCCTCCCCCTGGCCACTTTTGTTTATACCAGGAAGCCTTCCGCACCGGGCTTCGACTTCCACTCCCACCTTTTGTTGTTGCTCTTTTTTATTTTTTAAATATTTCTTTAGTTTCTGTAGTGTCGAACTCCTTTAGGTTTCTGATAGGATTTCTTTTCCTTTGTCATTTAGCTGAAGTCCAGCCAACTCTTCCCTTGTTTAGAAACTTTTATACCTTTAAGCATCACCCTTTGGCAAAAGACTGGTGGTACTTCTCTCCCTAGTTCGGTAGAAAGGGGTTGCTGAAAAGTGCCCCCTCTTCTATCCACAACTGGAAGGAGAGGTACTTCTACGTCCGATGCCTGACCCTGATGCTGGGGTTGCCCCCTTGGGGCTCCCTGAGGGACTCTGTCCGTCGGGCTTCTAGCCTAGGAAAGGATGACCTTGAAGCCTCCAATAAACTTAAGACTTATCCAGTTCCTCTCCTCCCCACCTTCTGAAGGAGCAACTTTTATTCAATATCGACCTGAGCCCTCTCAACCCTATCGTATTTATTCTTTCTCAGGTTATTCGCTACTTCCTCTTTCTCTTATTCTATTTCTAAGCTATGCCGATCTTTTTTTATTGCAGATATGGATGCAGACGCAACTCAGATACTAGCCAAGGGTCTCAAGGCCCACAAGAGGAAAGGCACCGCAACTTTTGGGTCGGCGAAGAAGGCAAGGGTAGAGGAGACAAGCTCGATCGTGCTTGCCCAGGCGGTCATTATCGTTGATGCCCCCTCCGACGTTGAGCCGCAGTCCCCCGAGCTTCTTCAAGAAGCCCTCCAATCGAGGTTCCCGCTCCAGAGTGTCATCCCGAGGAGGCGTCGGGGGTCGAAAGGAAGAGAAGGAAGAAACGGTGGCCCGCAAGATCAGCAGTAGTAGGGCTACCATCGAAGGGTCCAATAGCTTCGAAAGGATCCGAGGGAGAATCCCTTCAACAATAGAGATTTAATAAAAAGGTTGGTCGATGGGTGCATTTTGCTCGAGATCATCTACAGGATCATCCATACCGATCCTGAACAGTAGGTTTGGGACTCTTTTGGGTCCTTTCTTGAGGTAGGCTGATTTACTTTTTTCTTCCTTTCGCTTCTTCACTTAGTTCATTCCTTAGCTTTCATATTGACTTCCTGGCCACTCTTGCGGATTGGACACCAACTCATCACCAACATCGAGGCGATGGAAAATGCAAAGAAGGAAGCAGTCCAGTGGAGGAAGGTCGTCAGGCTGAGGCTGCCCGTCTTAAGGAGAAGGTCGCTGAAGTCACGAGTCTTCAAGAGGCATTCCAGAAGGAGGAACAAACTTTGACGGATCTGAAGGTTGCTTTGGAGGAGGAAAGAAGGAAGGCAGAGGACGAGGTCTCCAAGCTGAAGGAGCAGATCTCGATCTTAGTCTCAGAGGCAAGGACCCAAGCAGTGGAGGAGTTCAAGACCTCCTCCGAGATGAGGGATCTGAATATCAAGTTTGGCCAGGCCACCTTTATCAAAGGCTTCAAGCTTTGCCAGGAGAAGGTGGTTGGAAAGTTTTTCAAACTCGACCTCAGCTTCCTGGATGAAGCATCCGACGACGAAGCCGGACCTTCTGAAGCTGCTACCGATCTCCCTCCAGTCGGGACATCTTCAACTACCGCAGCTGCCGTGACCGACCTTCCAGGGGCATCGAGCTCCTCTACTTCTGCTCCAGAGTTCGAAACTTCTAATTTTATACTTTTTCTTTGTTACAACTTTTTTTCTTGTTCTTTTATACTTAAGAATTATTCAATCAATGAAATCGGATTCTTCTTTACAGAGAGCTCCTTTTTCTTCTTCTACTTTCTTTTTTTCTTTTCTTACAATGATTTGCATTGTGACGCTCTTGTTTTCCGATAACAGTGCCCTATCGAAGCTCTTTCCCTACCACAGGGGATTCCTTTGAAGTCTATGATCCAAGATCTGAGAAGGGAAGTTCGTCACCTAATAAAAAAATAAAGAAGATGGACGACGAACTTCACAGGCTGAGGAAGAGCCATTCGGAAGCCACCGTGAAGGTTACTCACCTTCGAAACCTTCACAAAAAGGACTTCATGGACTACAGTCGGAAGAAGGCCAACTTCAAGAAGGAGCTTGAGGAACTCCAAAATGCGCTAGTGATCGATCTTGGACTCAGGCCTCCAAGATCAGCTCCCTCGAGGTCGAGTTGGCGGCCGCACGGGAGAAGATCGATTAATTGGAAGGGAGCTCGTCCTGGCTTCCAACTCAGGCTGACTACAGCTGGAACTGGTCAAAAAATTCTCTGACCTTTAGAAGTAGCTACAAGATGTCGAGATGAATTACAACACTTACCGAGTGGCTGGTGCGAGCAAATAGACAACTATAGAAGGAGGCTCAAGATGACTACGACGAGATTGCTCGCCTTCAGAAGTAGTTGTCTGAAAGAGCCCAGACCGTTTCGGTTCAAGGCTCCGACGAGCTCTGATCCTTGAGGGGGACCATGGAAGAACTATCCGTAGCTCTTGAAAAGGAGAAGGCTAAACTACATGGCTGAAAATTTAGCTGGCCTATGAGCAGCAGGCGGTCAAGGATGCAGAAGCGGAGTCCAAAGTTCTGAGGAAGAGGCTTCGAAAATTGAAGGGTGAAAGCCGACGATTTCACTAAATGCTGTTAAGAAAGAAAGAACTGAAAGAAGAAGTTGAGAACTTAAAGCAATCCCTGATAATGGCTGGAACCGAGAGTTTGAAGTCAGAAGAAGTCGAGCTTCCTTAGAGCTTCTTTTACCTTTTGTTTCATGTATTCTTTTCTTTTCTTGTTATTTTTTTTTGGCCTTCAAAGGCTTTTGTAATGCTTTCTTTACTAATGAAATGAAAAGAATTTTTTCATTACCTTATCTATTCTTGCTCTGAGTTATCATTTACCGAGCTTCTCTTGTCTTTTATCTTATTCGATGTCGACATTGTTTGAAGGTTTCTGATCATCGCCGCATTGATTCATCCTTTTTGTTCATGACCGAAGGTCTTTTTGAGGTCATTCGAATTTGACGCTTTCTCCCAGTATTCGAGCTTGGGGTCCAAACTTTCGTTACTTTGAGGAAGTCTATTTTTTCTTGCTAGTGTTGGGTTCCCCCTTAGAGACGAAGAATTTTTGACAAGAGTTTTCTTCCTCATTGAGATGAGGTCCCTTGTATCTTAGATGTAGTTCATTTTTTCTTATCTCTGACGTAGCTCGTCGCTTTCCCTTTTTCTCTCCCCTTTTTTTTATGTTTGGATGAGGGTTTTCCCTCTGCTCTAACGGGGTTGTATGGATGTAGAGGAGCCATTGAGAAGGCTTTTCCCCTCATCCGATCTTAAACGACCAGATCTTCATTTGTGTCAGGATGAGGTACTCCTCCTGTTCCGACACAGTCAATTTCAGCTCACATTAGGATGAGATTTTTCTCCTGTTCCTAACAGGCTGTGGGGGCACATAAGGGCCATTACAAGGGCCTCTCCCCCCATCCGGTCTCTTAATAATCGATCTTCGACTTTGCTCATGTTAGGATGAGGTTCTCCTCCTATTCCTAACATGGCTGTGGGGGCACATAAGGGCCGTTGCGAGGGCCTCTCCCTCCATCCGATCTCTTAATAATCAGGTCTTCGACTTTGCTCATGTTAGGACAAGGTTCTCCTCCTGTTCCTAACATGACTGTGGGGGCGCATAAGGGCCGTTGCTAGGGCCTCTCCCCCATCCGATCTTTTAACAATCGGATCTTCGACTTTGCTCATGTTAGAACGAGGTTCTCCTTCAGTTTTTAATATGGCTGTGGGGGTGCATAAGGGCTGTTGCGAGGGCCTCTCCCCCCATCCGATCTCTTAATAATCGGGTCTTCGACTTTGCTCATGTTAAGACGAGGTTCTCCTCCTATTCCTAACATGATGTGGGGGTGCATAAGGGCGTTGTGAGGGCCTCTCCCCCATCCGGTCTCTTAATAATCGGATCTTCGACTTTGCTCATGTTAGGATGAGGTTTCCTCCTGTTCCTAACATGACTGTGGGGCGCATAAGGGCCGTTGCGAGGGCCTCTCCCCCATCCGATCTCTTAATAATCGGACCTTCGTTTGTGTTGGGATGAGGTTCTCCTCTTTTCTGATATGCTTAGTTTCGATTGTCTGAAGGAGCTTCTCCCTATCATTATAAGCTCATGCCAAAAGAAAAGATATGCAAATATGAAACTTTTATTTAAGGCAAAGTTATCGGTAATACATTCGTAAATTTTTCGAATTTCATGGTCACGGAAGGTCCGCTCCTTCGAGCTCATTTAGATAGTATGTTCCGGGCCGAACTACCTCTCTGATTTCATATGGGCCTTCCCAGTTTGAGGCAAGTTTCTCTTGGTTCTGAGGTTGTGAAACAGTAGCTCATTGAAGTACTAAGTCTCCCACTCTGAAGGCTTTGCTCTTGACCCGGGAGTTGTAGTAGCGGGCTACTTTTTGCTTGTAGGCTGCCATCCAAACTTTGCGGTCTCCCGCTTTTCTTCTAACAAGTCGAGGTTGGCCTTGAGATCTTGTGAGTTGCGCTGCTCGTCGAATGCCATGACTCACACCGATGGAAGCTTGAGTTCAATCGGGATAACGGCTTCCGTTTCGAAGGCTAAGGCAAAGGGGGTCTCCCCCATGGGCAGTCTTTGGGTAGTTCGATGTGCCCATTATACATGATAAAGCTCGTCTACCTAAGTTTTCTTTGCTTTTTCAAGTCTCGCTTTGATTCCTTGCACCAGAGTCCTGTTGGTCACCTCAGCTTCGTCGTTTGCCTACGGATGGGTTACTATGTGAAGTTATGAGAAATATTTTAAGTCTTCACAAAATTCAGCAAACCTTGCTCCAATAAATTATCGCCCATTATCAGTAATGAGAGTTCTGGGTAAGCCGAACCTACAAATGATTGACTTTCAGATGAAGTCCTGCACTTTAGCTTCTATGATTTTCGCCAAAGGTTCGGTTTCGACCCACTTGGAAAAGTAGTCAATAGCCACCAGGAGGAACTTCCACTGTTCGGATGCCATAGGAAAAGGTCCAAGGATATCCATCCCCCATTGTGCAAATGGCCATAGGGCACTCAAAGGTGTAAGTTCGGAGGTGGGCTGTCTTTGGATATTTGCATATCTCCGACACCGATCACACTTTCTAACATATTCAATGGAGTCGTGGTATGTTGCAGGCCAGTAATAACCTTGTCGGAGCAGTTTGTGGGATAAAGATGTGACCCCTAGGTGACTTCCGCAGACTCCTTCATGTACCTCCCATTAGGCAAAGTCGGCTTCAGAAGGTCGGAGACATTTTAGGAGGGGCAAAGAGAACGACCTCTTGTACAGCTTGCCCTCATAAAGGATATATCGGGAGGCTTAGTTTCTAAGCTTCCGAGCTTCTTTTACATCATGAGGAAGAACCCCATCTTTGAGGTATGCAACCAGTGGATCAATCCAGCTGGGTTCATGACTGATCTCCATTATAAGTTGTGGTTCTTCCATACTTGGACATTTTAGAACTTTGAAGAGGACTTCCTTGGGTAGTTCAGCTAGAGCCAATATAGCCAACTTGGAGAGAAGATCAGCTTGGTATTTGGAATCTGCTTGATGTCAAAGCTGCCAAAGGCAGGGATGATCTCTTTTACCTTTTGAGATACTTGGCCATACTGTCCTCCCGAGCTTCATAGTTTTCGCTGACTTGTCCCACCACCAATTGAGAGTCACTGTAGATCTGGAGCTGATCTACTTCTAATTCTTTGGCGATCTTCAATCCTGCAATCAGAGCTTCATATTCTGCTCCATTATTTATCGCATGAAATTTGAAGCGTAGCACGTACTCCGTGATAATTCCTTTCGGATTGATCAAGATCAGGCCTGCACTCGTGCCTGACATGTTGGAGGAACCATCCATATAGAGGGCCCAAAAACCATCAGGGAGATCTGTTCTTTCCTCAAAGGAGTTCGGCTGGAGCCCTGAGTTGTCAGCTTCATCTCGTTCAAGTTTGGCTTCTTTCGGGATAGTACATTCCACTATGAAGTCTGCTAATATCTGAACTTTTATCATCAATCAAGATTGATAGTTGATGTCAAATTTTGTGAGCTCGATCGCCCATTTTGCTATCCTTTCAGAAGCATCCGCTGGATACATAACTGCCTTAATCGGCTGGTCGGTAAGTAGTATTATGGTGTGCCCTTGAAAGTAAGGTCGGAGCCTTCGAGCTGCAATCAATAGGGCGTAAGTTAGTTTCTCTAACTTAGTGTACCTGATTTCGGTGTCTCTCAATACTCAACTTATGTAGTCAATCGACCGTTGAATTTTTACTTCTTCCTTAACCAGAACTACTGCGAGAGCCATAGGAGAGACCACCAGGTATAGGAACAACTCCTTTCCAGGTTCGAGCTTTGCCAATAGCGGAGGTGAGCCGAGGTAGTTCTTCAATTCTTCGAATGCTCACTGACATTCAGTGGTCCAATAGAAGTTCTTCGGTTGCTTGAGAGTCTGAAAGAAAGGTAGGCACCATTCGACCGACCTTGAGACGAAGCGATTCAGAGCTGCTACTCTCCCAGTAAGGCACTGAACTTCCTTTATTGACTTTGAGGTGGTCATTTTCTGGATGGCACGAATCTTTTTTGGATTTACTTTGATCCCACGCCTCGATACCATAAAGCCTAAGAATTTTCCTGAGGTTACTCCAAAAGCACACTTGGTTGGGTTCAGCTTCATTTTGTATTTTCGGAGGGCACTGAAGGTCTCCTCGAGGTCGGCGATGTGATTCATTGAGGATTTGCTTTTTACAAGCATGTCATCCACGTAGACCTCTATGTTGCGATTGATCTATTCTTTGAAGATCTTGTTCACCAGTCGTTGATAGGTCACCCCTGCATTTTTGAGGCCAAAAGGCATGATCCTGTAACAGTAAAGACCACGATCAGTAATAAAAGCAGTCTTTTCTTCGTCCTCTAGTGCCATCCTGATTTGATTGTAGCCGGAGAATGCATCCATGAAAGTGAGAAGCTCGTGGTCGAGGTTGCATCCACTAATTGATCAATTCTGGGCAGAGTATAATTGTCCTTTGGGCAGACTTTGTTTAG
This sequence comes from Elaeis guineensis, assembly GCF_000442705.2. NCBI lineage: Eukaryota > Viridiplantae > Streptophyta > Magnoliopsida > Arecales > Arecaceae > Elaeis > Elaeis guineensis. The sequence continues at coordinate 1,936,493 of NW_027332425.1, forward strand.
CTTTTTGAAGTCTATACACATCCTCCACTTGCCGTTCGCCTTCTTGACGAGAACCACATTGGAGACCCAATTCGGATAGTTGATTTCTCTGATAAACCCGACTTTCAGAAGTTTATCAACTTCCTCAGCTATTGCCTTCTGCCTTTCCGGTGCATGACCTCAGATTTTTTCCTTCATCGATTGATGTTTGGGATCAACAGCTAGATGGTATTCCATGACTTTCACATCAATCCCCGGCATATCCATCGGAACCCAAGCGAAAACATCCGCATTCTTTTGTAGAAAATTGATGAGCTGTGTCCATACCTCTTCTCTTAGGTTGGAGCCGATCTTCACCATGTGCTTTTCATTCCCATCGTTCAAAGGAATTGAGACAAGATCTTCAATTGGCTCACCCCGTTCTTCAGCAAGGTCATCGCAGGTGTCTAATCCATCAACCGGATAGGGGTCAGACTGACCATTTCTTTATAAGGCTATGTTATATCAGTGTCTTGTCAAGACTTGATCTCCTCTGACCTCTCCGACCCCTTGGCTTGTAGAAATTTCAACTTCAAATGGTAGGTCGATACCACAGCTCGAAGGGCATTGAGGCCAGGTCGGCCGAGTATTACGTTGTAGGCTGACGGCACCCTTACTATCAGAAAATCCACTTGCGCTCTAGATTATTTCAGGTACCGACCTGCAACTATGGTCAAAATTATACTCCTTCCACTGGCACAGCATCGCCAGTGAACCCTACCAATGGAGAGCTTATCGGCCCTAATCGATCATCCAGAATGGACATTTTTGAGAATGCATCATAAAACAAAATATCGGTCGAGCTCCCATTATCAACAAGAATGTGCGTACATCATAGTCAGCAATATTTAAAGAAACTACAACCGCATCATTATAGGGGAATTGAATCTCCTGGGCATCTTCTTCAGTAAAGGTTATAGATTCTTTAGTCCTCTGTCACTTGGGCGGTCCGACCGATCCACTAGCTACTCCCCGTCGGGGTCCTCCAGAGATGGTGTTGATGATCCCGATTGGAGGCCGATCTTCAGGCTATTCTTCCTTTCTTGGTGGCTCTGGTTGTGGTAGGGTCCTCAGTCGATCTTCCTTACCTTCAGGCCAGCATCGGATGAATCTGTTAAGTCGATCTCATCTGATGAACTCCTTGATCTCATCTCGGAGCTGAATACACTCCTCCATGTCATGGCCATGGTCATGATGATAGAGGTAGAACTTGTTAGGGTTACGCTTCTCGAGGTGTGTGTGCATCTTTTTTGGTCTTGGCAGTTGCTCCCTAATCTCCATCAGCACTTGAGTTTTTGAAGCATTGAGAGGGGCGTAGCTGTGGAATCTTCCTGGGGGAGAGCTCTGTCGAACTCTGCGGTCTGGGCTTCTCTACCTACAAGCTCGGGGGAGAGTTCGGACACGCTTGTGTCCGGGGAGAGTTGAGAATGTGGTCGAGTTTCACTCGACCCTTTTTCAGCAGCGGGCTTGCTGGTGTCGTCTGCCTGTCGCTCCTTCACGGCCTCCCCATCCTTTAGCTTGAAGGCTTCCTCTGCTCGGGCATATCCTTCGGCCCGAGCTAGTAAATCAGCGAAGTCCCTGGGATACTTCTTTTTCAAGAAAAATAGAAGGTCATTCTTTTGAAGACCGCTCTTCAGGGTGGCCATTGCAACTAATTGGTCCAAGTTTCGGACCTCCAATGCGGCGGCATTAAAATGGTTGACATAAGTTCGGATGGATTCTCCCTCCTTTTGCTTGATGTTGATGAGGGACTCCGAACCTCTCCGAAAACATCGACTGCTGACGAAATGAGCCGCAAACTGATGACTCATTTGATCAAAGGAGAAGATAGTACCCGACTTCAATGTCGAGTATCAATTTCTTGCTGCTCCCTCCAAGGTAGATGAGAAAGCTCGACACAGGATGGCATCTGGGTGCCATTGAGCAGCATCATTGTCTGAAAGGCCTCCAAGTGGTCAATCAGATCTGAGGTCCCATCATAGCACTCAAATTGGGGGAGCTTGAAGTCCGACAGGATCGGTTCCTGCATAATCCTTTGAGAAAAAGGAGGGTCAGTACATATATCCTCACCGTAAGCAGGGGGAGCATGACAGAGCTCTTCGATCTGTCAGTTCATCTCTTGGAACCTTTGATCCAGGAGATCCTCTCGATCATAAATCTCGAGGGTGTTCTGGCAGAATGGAGGTAGGGACCCTCTGGGGGTGGAATCGTGATCAGACAGAGGGCTCTCCACCCTCTGCTTCTCCTTTTCAGAGGATACAAGGTGACTGGCCCAAGTGGGCCATCCGATCGCCGACTTCTGGAACTCCGTCGATGCTCTTTCTAGCCGCACAGATACCTGCGGCTGCTGCTGCTGCTACATGGCTTGCACTGCTTCAGTGAGGCCCCTGACCTGCTGAACCAGCAGGTCGAACTGCTCCATGCTGACTGCCATTGTCAGAGGAAGATGAGGAGCCTGAAAAACTTGAGACAAGGCCGGAGCTGGCAGATCTTACTGAGATCTGGCCACAGAGGCCGTAGATCGCTTGGTGGATGCCTTTCAGGGAGGCATCAAGTTGGGATCTGGTCAGAGAAAAAGAAGAAGATGTCGAAGAAGATAACCGGAGATAGTCCCTTTGAGTACTCCTTTAAGAACAAGGGTCCTAAAAAGACACAATCTCTTCCTCTAGCGTCAATTCTGTTGGTGCAGAATTTTATCGATGTCGGAGAAGCTGGAGTTGAGGGGATCACGGCCGCCGTCGGACCTGCAAGGAAAGTCTAAACTGGAGTTGGGGGTGCTCTGGCAAGACCCTCCGATGCTCAAGTCAGTACTCCACTTCAGCAGAAATAGAGTACTCGAATGGAATTTTAGCAAAGTTTAGAGATAGTGCTTAAAGCTTAGAGGAGAACGTATCTGGGGGGTCTCTTTTATAGACAGGAGAGCGTAACCGATTGACAGCAACGTCCGTAACTTTCTGGTAGTGGGCCATTCGGGGCCACGTGGAGTTTGTTACGGAGAGTAGTGGTGTCCGTTGTCGCGACTTGTCGAAGAGTGGCGGGGCCACATGGAGTTTGTTACAGAGAGTGGAGTGGTGTCCATTCTCATGACTTGTCGGAGAGTGGCAGGGCCACGTGGAGTTTGTTACAGAGAGTGGAGTGGTGTCCGTTGTCGTGACTTGTCGGAGAGTGGCAGGGCCACATGGAGTTTGTTACAGAGAGTGGAGTGATATCCGTTGTCGTGACTTGTCGGGGAGTTCAGACCGGATGGCTGAAGCTCGGTTGGGACATCTGGTGGAGCAGAATAGCTCTCTGTCTCAGCAATCTAAGAGAAGCTCGAATGTTTCTGAGGTTGCTGACGGGTTAATTGTTGTTGGGTGCCTTAGGTGTTGATGCTGCAGACAAAAGTCATCTGCTGTTGATGCCCGGATGGAGACTTTCTGTTGGAAAAATCCGACTGGAGTCCGATTGCTAGAGAAGTCTGTCTGAAATTTATCTGATGTAGAAGCTTATCTGAAAACTGTCCGCTGGAGAGGTCAGTTGCATGAGGAATCTGGCAGAAGGTCGATCGATAGCAGAATTCGGAAGGCGCTATAGAAGGTTGACTGAGAGGAGAGTCCGGAAGGCATTGTGGAAGTTTGTCCGCTAAAGGAGTCTGGAGGACACTGTGGAAGGTCGACCATTGGAGGGGTCCGGAGAAATTTATGCATTGGAGGGGTCTGGTTGGCACTGTTGAAGTCCAATTGGTGCTGTTGAAGGTTGATGGCTGGAGAGATACGGAAGACATCGGAGATAGTCGATCACTGTAGAAATCTGGCTGCTGGAGCCCATCCGTTGTAGAAGTTTATCTGGAATCCATCCACTGTAGAAGTTCGGGAGCCCGATTCTTGCAGAAGTCTGGAAGGAGGCCGCTTACTGTAGAAGCTCGGATGGAGACCAGTTGCCATGGAAGCCCGGATGGAGACCACTTATTGTAGAAGCTCGGATGGAGATCGATTGCCGTGGAAGTTCGAATGGAGACCGCTTGTTGTAGAAGCTCGGCTAAAGTCCACTTGCAATAGAAGTTTAGACAGAATTCGTTTACTATAGAAGCTCGGATGAAATTCAAAAGGTGGTTGACCATTGTAAAAACTTGGATGGAGTCTGGTTACTATAGAAGTCCTGCTACTGGAGAAGTCCGAACCTTGACGAAGTCCGAAAGAAGCTCGGAGTAAAGTCGATCGTGACAGGAGAAAGTCTGGAAGAGATTCGGAGAGTAGTCGATCACTATAGAAAATTGGCTGATAGTGAAGCCCAGAGAGCATTTGGAGCAGTCCGATAGATGACTGAAGGAGCTTATTATTGGAGAAGTCTGAAGGGTACGATAGGAGTTCATCCATTGGAGGAATCTGGAGGACACTATGGAAGGTCAACTACTGGAGGAGTCCAGATGGTACTGTGGAAGCTCGGACGATCGGGAGAGTTTAGAAAGATGCCGCACAAGGTCGAAAGTCGGAAGAGTCCTGGGAGAGTTGGCCTCTTACGAACTTCGGTTGGAGTTATTTTATACCCAACAGAACTCATTCTATTTTTCTTTTCAGGTGTCTTAGGAGACATCTTCTTAGAGAGTTGTATGCCATGACCTATGGGCAAGCAACCTCTTTTACTTCCCTCCATGCTGAACCTCTTTAACACAAGGTCAATGTACCAAGACTGGGATAAGGCTAGCATTCAATTTGATCTATCCCTATAGATCTTAATACCAAGTATATAGGATGCCTCACCCAAGTCTTTCATGAAAAACTTTTATGATAGCTAAGTTTTGACCGATTGCAACATCGAAATATCATTCCTAATAAGCAATATGTCATCCACATACAAGACTAGAAAGATAATAGCACTCTTACTAGTTTTCTTATACACATAAGGTTGATCCATATTTTTGATAAAGCCAAACGATTTGACTGTCTCATCAAAATGAATGTTCCAGCTCCTCGATGCTTGCTTCCATCTATAAATGGATCTATTCAGTTTGCATACCTAATTTGCTCTCCCACTAGAGATAAATCTCTCTGGCTGAGACATATAAACTTCTTCCTTAAGATTTTCATTGAGGAAGGTAGTCTTGACATCCATCTGTCAGATCTTATAGTCATGGTATGCTGCAATAGCAAGCATTATCTGAATAGACTTGAACATGGCTACTGATGAAAAGATTTCTTCATAATCAACATCTTATTTTTGTCTGAAATATTTTGCCACCAGTCTGGCCTTATACATCTCTACTTGGCCATCTACTCCAATCTTCTTTTTGAAGACCTATTTGCAGCCTATTGGGGTCACACCCTCAGGTGCATCAACCAAAATCCATACTTGGTTGGCATACATGGAGTCCATTTCGAATTTCATGATGTTGAGCCACTTGTCAGAGTCACTACTCATGATAGCTTCCGAATAGATCATGGGATCATCATTCTCAATGATATGGGTTATGTTATCATTCTCAATGACAAACCCATATCTGAGTGGTATACTATGCACTATACTTGACCTTCAGAGAGGAGGTGTCTGTAGTGGCTGTGCCTCAATAATGGACACATTCGGTTGAGAACTATTTAGTAAATCCTGGATGGATTGTAGGTTTTGAACTTTCTCAAGTTCAACAGACCTCCCACTATCTCCTTGGATAAACTCTTTCTTCAAGAAAATGGCATGCCTACCAACAAATACATTTTGTTGAGTAAGATTATAGAAGTAGTATCCTATACTCTCCTTGGGATAATCTACAAATCTGTATTTTTCTAATCAGCATCCAGTTTATATCCATCAATATTTTTCACATAAGTGGGACAATTCCAAATCTTAAGATGCTTAAGATTGGATCTTTTTGAAAGAACCAGATCTAGGGTTTCAGGGTTAGATCTTGAAATTTTTTCAAGATCAGGCAGTGAAAGACTAAAATAAATCAAAATTTATTTTATAAAATTAGAGAATCTCTAGATCTAAGATCCTATTATATGATTATTATATGGCATTAAATCAGAAATTAAAATATAAAGAGCAAGAACTACATGTTGATCATATCAACATGTTTCTATACTACATCTAATGCATGTAAAATATAATAGATCAGATCTATTACCTTGCAAGTTAGACGTTCTAACTTTGCTGATCCAGGCTTGAGGATGATATTGCAAGCCGCACATGCGTCCGGCCTCTAGGAGTCATCCACACGAGCCCACAAATCACGATCAGAAGTCTTGGTCCAGAAAATCAGCACAGTATACTAGTATTGTGCTGATCCTTCTTCGATGGTCGATCAGATGCCTCCTTCTTCTTGATTTAGACTCTTCTTGAAAGGAATATGCCCTATAAGTCAATCAAAATATATAAATTGAAGGATTTTCTTTTTGTCTCCTGACAACTCATGTACTAATGTTTTAAATAAATAAAGGTATTTAGTTCATCATATGATGCATCTTATTTTTATTATGATGAACACCATAAATTAGAGCTATGGTTTTAAGGTTATGATACGATCATACCAGTGAGATCTAAAACCTTAAAATCCTAATTTTAAAATATTCCTAGTCGATGGAACATTGAGTAGGGGATCAATATTTTCGGTAAGACTGGTACATCCTGTGTATGCTCGATTAAGAGGATAATTGATCTCACAATTACTTGTGTATGACACTAATATAAAGATGTAAGTGTTCATTAGAGAATGAATTCACTGAATTGATCCAATTAAAGAACATCTGATGGAGTCTTATCTACATGTCAACAGATTTTTCTCATAGTGGGAATTGTGCATGTAAATCTTTTAACCTGAGACTGCCATGCAACCTTATAAGCATGAATCCATATTTTGGATCATACTCATTCATGATTTAATCATGTACAGGGTGTTCGGGATATGATGGATTGCTTATGAAGGTTGTGAGTAGGTCAATATGGAAACGATCACTCCTAGTAAGAGGAGATCACATCCTATCTGCTTCAATCAAATAATGATTCAAGAAGACTTTGATCAGAGCATTATAAAAAATTAGAAATAATTTTTAATGTTTCATAAATTGAATCATTATTATTTGATCAAAAGAAATATGAATATAAAATTGAGTTTGACATTTTTTCATACCCAAACTTATATTCGGGATGCAGGATGATCGTAAGATCAAGTTGCACGATAATTTTTCACTGAAGGGTATTTTTGGTATTTTCATCAAAAATTTCATATCTTCTAGGTAGACATGATACGTTGCTAGACATCAATCATGTCTTGTGAGTTTGATCGAATTAAAGAGTTTAATTCGATCATTAATTAAAAGCTGTTCTGATTGATCAAAATGGTTCAGCTTGATTTGACCTAAATCGGCTAGATTGTGTTCTAACCAAATTAGTTTAAATTGCACCTGGACTCACTGCTGGCTAGATGTGGAACCCAATGGGTCACACACAAAGAGAATTGATCATGGGTTTAATTTGATTAAACTATATTTGCAAGTTGAACATGCTAGCATATGTTGCAAACCCTAGCATTTAGATTCGAATCGAATTCGAATCGGGTTCCAATTTGGGCTAATTTAGAACCAATTTAAGCCAAATTGGATTTGGTCTTGAAATGGGTTTGAAGTGTTTTAATTGGGCTTGCTGTTGGGTGCCAAAAACTAGAGAACCACACACCTAAGAGTCTCTCTCTTGGCGTGTGGATTTAAATCCATGCGCATGAGCCACATGGCACATGGATAGAGTTGGCGCCACCTTAAATTTGGTCTTATCTATTTTTTCTCTGTAGTTTTTATTCTATGAATGGTTTTCAGATGTCTTAGGAGGCACCTAAGAGTCCTTCTAAGTATTAAACTCCTCGTAGAAAAATTAGGAGAAGTGGTAAGAATTTAAATCCATGCGCATGTGTCACATGGCGCATGGATGGGAGATGACGCCCCTTAACTTGGTCTTTCCTATTTTTCTCTGTGACTTTTATTCTATGAATGTTTTTCAGATGTCTTAGGAGGTGCCTAAGAGTCCTTCTGAGTATTAAACTCATCGTAGAAAAATTAAGAGAAGAGATAAGGATTAAATCCATGCGCCACCCCTTGGAAGCGCCCCTTTGAAATTTCAAATGGAGAGATAAGTTTTAACTTATCCACGCCCCTTAATCTCTTGCGCCCTTCCTCAAGTTGGCACCCTCTATCTTGGCCATTGGATGGGCTTCCTTCCAGATCCAAAGGCATGGGTTGATGGCGCCAATAAGAGAAGCTTTGTGACTTCTTATGTGAACACCGTAAGTTAAGATCGAAGAGTCCTTCTGAAATAAGGTGCCTCTTCAACCCAACTTTGATGTACACATGGCATTTTATAATTTATGGGGCATGAGAAATAGAAAGGAGGCATGAGATAAAGTGTGAGAGGGCATGAGATGTTTTGGTTTGCACCCCTACGTGCAATATAAATAGGGGTGCACGCCGAGGAGTCTTCATGATTCAGAATTCTTTCTTCTTTCTTACAAGAGGTTTTTATTGTCCAATTTTCTTTATTCTTTCTCTCTAGCCTAGATAAGGTCCTAAAAAAGGACAAGAAGTCTTCCAAAAGGGCTTAGAGAATTGGAATAAAAATTAAGGAGACAAGGAGCAAGAAAGGAAGGCAAGAAAAAAGGTCCAACAGTGTGACAGCAAAGCCAAGAAAGGAGGTTCTGCCCAAATTACATTTAAATTCTGATAAATCAGAATTTAATTACAGAGAGTATTTAAATAGGTGCTAGTGGGTTGATCGAGTCCCCATGTGGATCAACGTTGGAGGGTGAACACGTGGGCACCTGGTGGAAACCCAGACGGATTGCTGCCGGCATCTTAGCACAAATTAGGGTCTAGCGATAAGAGGTATGTTTCTATATCTTTTATTTGATATTAATGCATATTATATGGTTTAATTTCTGATAAGGTGATCTTAGAGTTAGGTTTTGGTTTTTTATGATTTCATAATAATTGCTTTGAAATCCATGCTTCTGCCATTGTCACAAAACCTTTCAATGGTATCAGAGCAACCTTGTTAGAATTAAATCATATGATGATATGTTAATGATTTAATGGCAATATTATAAATATGATATGATCATTATTTATGTTTTAATATGATATTAATATGATGAGATCATATTCATTATTTCATAATTAAATTATGATGAATATAATTATGGAATGTTGCTCTGTCATATTGAATTGTGTTCACTATGATGCTATATGATGAGATCATATTCATTATTTCATAATTAAATTATGATGTATATAATTATGGAATGTTGCTCTGTCATATTGAATTGTATTCACTATGATGCTAATTTTTTTTATTCATAAATTTATTATGATATAGAAATTAAATATGCATTGAGACCTGAAAAGCCCTCTGTAAAATGATATTTAGTTGTAGTGTAATTAACCAATAGCAGAACCAGTCTATGATGTCTAATTGATCAATCGGTGTCTAGAAAAGTGGTTCATGATTGATAAAGAGAACGTGATTTCTAATTGGTTCCGTTGTCTGACCTGGCCAAATTTATTGGTGTCTAAGGAAAGCAACGGAGGGACCCCCACCTCTCTCCCACTTACCTGGCTGATTAAATTAATTTAATTCTTGACTGGGATGCTCGATGTTATATTCACTACATTATGGCCTTCCTTCATGCTAGGACATTATTATGTCACGAACCATATTAGGTTTGTTGTGTAACCACAAGACCAATTATGGAAACTGACATAATATTGTTCTGGCGCATCGAGATGCTTACAGTAATTTTATGAGTATAATGCTTTGTTGTGCAACCACAAAAGTATTTATATTCTATTTTGACTGTATTAAAATGAAGGGTCCTACTTAACTAAAATATTATGGTTTGTTGTGTAAACACAAGGCTATTAATATTTTAGAGACCAGGGTTTTTATTGAGAATTGCATGAGATGAAATTGGAAAGAGTTTCCTACCTTTAAACTTATAAAAAGGTTTGTTGTGCAACCACAAGATCTTTTATAAGGAATTAGGATCTCGATCCCACTAAGAAAATCAATCAGGATTTTCTCGAACATCATACTAGAGGGTTATGATGTCTGATAAAATAGTGGGAGACACAATAAAATTAAAGTCCTAATTTAATTGTGTATATCATCTTGAGTTGTTCACTTATGTAATATTCTTTATTATGTAGATTAATGGCTTCTTCACTTTCACTTCGCTCCATTTTGGATACAAATAAATTGACTGGTACCAACTATGGGGACTGGTTGAGAAATCTTAAAATAGTACTTAGTCAAGAGAAGCTTTCTTACATCCTCGATACCCCTGACATTGAGCCAGTTGGGGAGGATGCCACAGAGGAAGAAAAAGCCACATATAGGATGTGGCAAAATGATTCTTTAACTGTCAAGTGTATCATACTTGCCTCTATGATAAATGAGTTACAGAGGCAGCATGATAGCATGGACACTCATTCCATATTGCTCAATTTAAAAGAGCTTTATGGAGAACAGAGTAGGACTGCTAGATATGAGATATCTAAGCAGTTATTCCATGCCAGAATGGTAGAGGGGTCATCCGTACAAAACCATATTTTGATGGTTATTGACTTGATCACTCGATTAGGTCAATTAGGTTTTGTTATGGATGGGGAGTTGAGTCAGGATCTAATCCTGCAATCACTTTCAGAATTATTTTCTCAGTTTGTCGTGAACTATCACATGAATAAACTGAATTCTTCCTTGCCTGAGCTGTTAAATATGCTCAAGACAGCAGGAAGCCATATCAAGAAGGATAAAGCTCCTCTTCTTCTTGTGGATGGGATCTCCAAGAAGAAGGCAGGCAAAAAAGGTTCTAAAAGGAGGCTGAACCCTAAAGGTGGTATAAATAAGAGAAAGAAGGGAAAAAAGACCTCCGGACAGTTGACCTGCTTTCACTGCGGCAAGGTAGGTTATTGGAAAAGAAATTGCAAGGCTTATCTTGCAACAGTGAAGACTGGTGCAAATAATGCACCAAAAGGTATGTATGAGATACATACAATATTATCATTGAATTCTTCCATTTCAAACTCTTGGGTATTGGATACTGCTGTGGTTTTCATATCTACAAATCATTGCAGGGGTTGCAGAAAATTAGAAGTTTGAGGAAGGGAGACTTCGAGCTCTATGGTGTTGGAGGAGATTCTATCCAAGCAGAAGCTGTAGGGACATATATCTTGAAGTTTCTTTCTGGGAAGATCTTAGAGCTAACAAATTATTATTACATGCCTAAGATCATTAGAAATATTGTATCTGTACCCTTGTTGATAAAATAAGGATATCAAATATTTGTAACGAGCAATGGTTGCTCGATTAATTTTTCTAATGAAATAATTTGGCATGGCATCTTTGACAATGGTTTGTTCACTCTATGTTTAAATAATAATATTTTTCATGTTAATGAAAATAGTAAACGTAAGAGAGATAATGTAAATAATACCTTACTTTGGCATTGTCGACTTGGTCATATTAGTGAGACTAGGATTAACAAGTTGTACAAAAAAAAGTTCTTTGATCCTTATGATTGTGAATCATTAGGAACTTGTGAATCATGTCTCATGGGTAAAATGACCAAGACTTCATTTAGTGGAAATGGAGGTAGGACAAATGAGTTGTTAGGACTTGTACATACAGATGTATGTGGCCCTATGACAACTCAGACCAGAGGTGGATACTCTTATTTTATTACATTTACAGATGATTTATCTAGGTTTGGATATGTGTATCTTATGAAACATAAATCCGAAGCTTTTGATAAATTCAAAGAGTATCAAAATATGGTCGAAAAACAAACTGAAAAAAGTATAAAAATCCTTCGATCTGATCGAGGAGGAGAATACTTATCCAATGAATTTTTAGACCTTCTTAAAGTAAAGGAAATTATCTCTGAATGGACACCTCCTTATACGCCACAATTAAATGGTGTAGCTGAAAGGAGGAATCGTACCTTATTAGATATGGTACGATCCATGATGTGCTTCACTGAATTGCCTACTTCCTTCTGGGGTCATGCTTTAGAGACCGTAATAATTATCTTGAATAGAGTACCTTCTAAATCTGTATCTAGCACTCCATATGAAATATGGAGAGGTAAGAAGCCAAATCTTAAATATTTTAAGATATGGGGATGTTCAGCATATGTCAAAAGAAATTTTGGACATAAGTTAGATGCTAGAGCTGATAAATATTTGTTTGTAGGATATCCTAAGGATAGTATAGGATATCTATTCTACCACCCTACTGAACAAAAGATATTTGTAAGTAGGCATGCCACTTTCATGGAAAAAGAATTTATCCTAGAAAGAGGCAGTGGGAGAAATATTAAAATTAATGAAGTTCAAGAAAAATAAATAGATATTTCTCAACCAAATATTCACATAAACAAGGAAGAACCAGAACACATAACTCCTATCCGTAGGTCAGATAGGGTACGACATGTACCTATAAGATATGGGTTCATTATTGAGAATAATAAAGCCCAAGTCATTGAGAATGACGAACCTTTGACCTATACGGAAGCTGTCTGAGTAAGGACTCAGACAAATGGCAGGATGCCATGAAATCCGAGATGGACTCCATGTACACCAACAAAGTATGGACTTTGGTTGATGCACCAGAAGGGGTAAACCCTATTGGGTGCAAATGGATCTATAAGAAAAAGATTGGAGCAGATGGTCAAATAGAAACCTATAAAGCTAGATTGGTAACTAAAGGTTTCAGGCAAAAACAGGGTATTGATATGATGAAACTTTTTCACCGTTGCCATGCTCAAATCTATTTGGATAATGCTTACAATAACAGCATACTATGATTATGAAATATGGCAAATGGATGTGAAGACCGCCTTCCTGAATGTTTTCTAGAAGAGGAGGTCTACATGTCACAGCCAGAGGGTTTTGTGTCAAATGACAGACCAAATCTAGTATGCAGGCTTAAGAAATCCATTTATGGATTAAAGCAAGCCTCAAGGAGTTGGAACATCCACTTTGATGTAACAGTCAAAGAGTTTGGTTTCATCAAGAATGTGGATGAACCTTGTGTGTATAAGAAGACTAGTGGGTGTGCCCTAGTTTTTTTGGTTCTGTATGTAGATGACATACTCCTTATTGGGAATGATATCCCAATGTTACAAACAGTCAAATTATGGCTATCAAATAAGTTTTCCATGAAAGACTTGGGGGAAGCATCCTATATACTTGGTATAAAGATCTATAGAGATAGATCTAAAAGAATGCTAGGTTTATCCCAGTCTAGGAACATTGACTTAATACTGAAAAGATTCAGTATGAATGAGAGTAAAAGAGGTTATTTACCATGAGTCAAGGCATACATCTCTCTAAGAAGATGTCTCCTAAGACAACTGAAGAGAGAAATAGAATGAGTTCCATTCCTTATGCTTCGACAGTAGGATCAATAATGTATGCTATGTTATTACCAGGCCTGATGTAGCTTATGCCTTAGGCATAGCCAGTAGATTTCAGGCTGATCCAGGAGAGGATCATTGGAAGGCTGTGAAAAATATTCTAAAGTACTTAAGAAGGACTAAGGATATTTTTCTCATATATAGTAGATCTGATCTTAAACTAGAAGGATATTCTGATTCTAGTTTTCAATCAGACCAAGATGATAGCAAATCTATTTCAGGGTATGTCTTTACATTGAATGGTGGAGCAGTGAGTTGGAAGAGTTCTAAGCAGCAAACAGTAGCTGACTCAACCACAGAGGCAGAATACATAGCTGCAAGTGAAGCTGCCAAGGAAGCTGTCTGGATGAAGAAGTTCATCACTGAATTGGGCATTGTTCCTGAGATTGAGAACCCAGTACCACTTTATTGTGATAATACTGGAACAGTTGCTCAAGCAAAGGAACCCATGTCTCACCATAAATCCAAGCACATTTTGAGACGCTTCCATCTCGTTCGTGAAATAATTGAAAGACAAGATGTCATTATTGAACGAGTAGACACAAAGAACAACATAGCGGATCCGTTCACTAAAGCTTTACCACAGCAGCAGTTCGATCGCCACCTCGATAGTATGGGGTTGAAATATAAGGGAGATTAGCTTTAGTGCAAGTGGGAGATTGAAAGGAATATGCCCTATAAGCCAATCAAAATGTATAAATTGAAGGATATTCTTTTTGTCTCCTGACAACTCATGTACTAATGTTTTAAATAAATAAAGGCATTTAGTTCATCATATGATGCATCTTATTTTTATTATGATGAACCCCATAAATTAGAGCTATGGTTTTAGGGTTATGATGCGATCATACCAGTAAGACCTAAAACCTTAAAACCCTAATTTTAAAATATTCCTAGTCGATGGAACATTGAGTAGGGGATCAATGTTTCCGGTAAGACTGGTACATCTGTGTATGCTCGATTAAGAGGGTAATTGATCTCACAATTACTTGTGTATGACACTAATATAAGGATGTAAGTGTTCATTAGAGAATGAATTCACTGAATTGATCCAATTAAAGAACATCTGATGGAATCTTATCTACATGTCAACAGATTTTTCTCATAGTGGGAATTGTGCATGTAAATCTTTTGACCTGAGACTGCCATGGAACCTTATAAGCATGAATCCATATTTTGGATCATACTCATTCATGATTTAATCATGTACGGGGTATTCTGGATATGATGGATTGCTTATGAAGGTTGTGAGTAGGTCAATATGGAAACGATCACTCCTAGTAAGAGGAGATCGCATCCTATCTGCTTCAATCAAATAATGATTCAGGAAGACTTTGATCAGAGCATTATAAAAAATTAGAAATGATTTCTAATATTTCATAAATCGAATCATTATTATTTTATTAAATAAATATGAATATAAAATTGGGTTTGATATTTTTTCATACCCAAACTTATATTCGGATACAAGATGATCGTAAGATCAAGTTGCACGGTAATTTTTCACTGAAGGGTTTTTTGATATTTTCACCAAAAATTTCATATCTTCCAAGTAGACATGATACGTTGCTAGACGTCAATCATGTCTTGTAAGTTTGATCAAATTAAAGATTTAATTCAATCATTAATTAAAAGCTGTTCTGATTGATCAAAATGGTTCAGCTTGATTTGACCTAAATCGGCTAGATTGTGTTCTAACCAAATTAGTTTAAATTGCACCTGGACTCACTGCTGGCTAGATGTGGAACCCAATAGGTCACACACAAAGAGAATTGATCATGGGTTTAATTTGATTAAACCATGTTTGCAAGTTGAACATGCTAGCACATGTTGCAAACCCTAGCATTTAGATTCGAATCGAATTCGAATCGGGTTCTGATTTGGGCTAATTTAGAACCAATTTAAGCCAAATTGGATTTGGTCTTGAAATGGGTTTGAAGTGTTTTAATTAGGCTTGCTGTTGGGTGCCAAAAACCAGGGAACCACATGCCTAAGAGTCTCTCTCTTGGCGTGTGGAGTTAAATCCATGCGCATGAGCCACATGGCGCATGGATAGAGTTGGCACCACCTTAAATTTGGTCTTATCTATTTTTTCTCCGTAGTTTTTATTCTATGAATGGTTTTCAGATGTCTTAGGAGGTGCCTAAGAGTCCTTCTAAGTATTTAACTCCTCGTAGAAAAATTAAGAGAAGTGGTAAGAATTTAAATCCATGAGCATGTGTCACATGGCGCATGGATGGGAGATGACGCCCCTTAACTTGGTCTTTCCTATTTTTCTCCGTGACTTTTATTCTATGAATATTTTTCAGATGTCTTAGGAGGCACCTAAGAGTCCTTCTAAGTATTAAACTCATCATAGAAAAATTAAGAGAAGAGATAAGGATTAAATCCATGCACCACCCCTTGGAAGCGCCCCTTTGAAATTTCAAATAGGGAGATAAGTTTTAACTTATCCACGCCTCTTAATCTCTTGCGCCCTTCCTCAAGATAGCACCCTCTATCTTGGCCATTGGATGGGCTTCCTTCCAGATCCAAAGGCATGGGTTGATGGCACCAATAAGAGAAGCTTTGTGACTTCTCATGTGAACACCGTAAGTTAAGATCGATGAGTCCTTCTAAAATAAGGCGCCTCTTCAACCCAACTTTGATGTACACATGGTATTTTATAATTTATGGGGCATGAAAAATAGAAAGGAGACGTGAGATAGAGTGTGAGAGGGCATGAGATGTTTTGGTTTGCACCCCTATGTGCAATATAAATAGGGGTGCACGTCGAGGAGTCTTCGTGATTCAGAATTCTTCCTTCTTTCTTACAAGAGGTTTTTATTGTCTAATTTTCTTTATTCTTTCTCTCTAGCCTAGATAGGGTCCTGAAAAAGGATAAGAAGTCTTCCAAAAGGGCTTAGAAAATTGGAATAAAAATTAAGGAGACAAGGAGCAAGAAAGGAAGGCAAGAAAAAAGGTCCAACAGTGTGACAGCAAAGCCAGAAAGGAGGTTCTGCCCAAATTGCATTTAAATTCTGATAAATCAGAATTTAATTATAGAGAATATTTAAATAGGTACTAGTGGGTTGATCGAGTCCTCGTGTGGATCAACGTTGGAGGGTGAACACGTGGGCACCTGGTGGAAACCCAGACAGATTGCTGCCGGCATCTTAGCACAAATTAGGGTCTAGCGATAAGAGGTATGTTTCTATATCTTTTATTTGATATTAATGTATATTATATGGTTTAATTTCTGATAAGGTGATCTTGGAGTTAGATTTTGGTTTTTTATGATTTCATAATAATTGCTTTGAAATTCGTGCTTCCGCCATTGTCACAAAACCTTTCACTTCTAAATATGAGAAGTAGGAGAAAGAGTTTTAGATGTGATACACTCTCAGAAAACTCACAGATGGAGGAAGAGAAGAGGTGAACTCAGCAACCCTAGAAGAAGACCCTCTTCTTCTTCTCTTTGCACTCACCTAGACACCTAATTTTGTGTCTATTATATCTCCATGCCCCAATATGCTTTTTCTTTGATTTTTACACACCCCAAATGTCTCTCAATACTTTATAATCCACAAAAATTTCAAGAAGAAATTCATCTTAAATAATGAGATATGAAGAATCCTTGTCTAGGTCAAATACCTAGTCAAGAAAAATCCAAACAGGGCAAGACAAGGGGTGCCCAACTCATGGGCCCCCCTCTTTCTTTTTCTACCATGGACCACTAGAAAAGGGCACACAATATATGCCATAAAACCCATAAAACTATCAAAAAAAAATTGGGTAAAATCAGTGCCATAAGGAAAGAGTTTTGATTTCCTTAAATTCTATCTTATAGAATTTGAAATCCAAACTAATTCCTACTTTGACTTGGTCCACAACCACATTCCATGAAAGAGAGAAAGAGTGAAAAGCTCTGGGTGTGTGTGAAGCCTGGGAGAGAAGGTTTTGTAGCACAAAATAAGAGAAAGTGGGCATGGGGGGCTAAGGTCGCGCAAGGTGGAATCCTAGTCTTACTAGGGTTCAATCTATGACTTGTTCAAATTTGATTTCTCAAATCAAATCAAACCAAAATCAAATCAATCCAATTAAAATAGGTCTTAACCTAACTAAGAACTAATTTAATCAGATTAAATTAGATTTAAATCTAATTTAATTTTTTAATCGAATTAGAAATTAGGTTGATCCAAGTCCTAATTGAACTAGGACTAGTTTTTTTCTTGCACTTGGCTTATCCAATAAACCAATTGGACTTGATCCAATTAAGCCCAAACTAAATTTAATTAAATTATATCCAATTAACTTAATCTCAGCCCATTGGCTTAATCAAATTAAGCCAATTAGCAATCAAATTACTAATCGATCCTCCTGCAACACTTGCACTAGGTTAAATGTCAATCGTATTGATCGTTTAACTCTAGAACGATTCTTAATCGTTGATCAACTATCCGATCAGATCATGAACTATAATGTGTGTGACCTCATAGGTCCAAATCTAAGTCGGTAGCATAGAAATATATTTTTATATCAATCGAAGTGACCATCTAGCAATGGTACCTGACGGTCGGATAGGTCGAATGTGTAGAACAACATCTTAGAACCTATGCGGATATAGTTTTCATATAATTCATCCCCTTGACCAAAATACTCGTAGGATACCTCAGAGTTCAACTGTCAACTCTGATCAGGTTGTCATATTGTATTTCAAAATATTAAATCCATCTGATGGATTATCCTGGCCAAGATTTGCTAAATTAAAATATAGCAACTCATTCTTCTCCAACTTTTAGAGTGGTCAATCCCATCTTGATTACACTCTGACTTTGCAAGTACTTGACTGTGCCCAGAAGCCTTCTGTCACTAATTAAAAATTTAGTTAGTCCAGTACCAAAGCACAGTGAGTTGCTTGCAAGTCACTGAGGCGATCTCAGGTCTAAGGGACACTTATATCTATATCCCATCAGAGACATTCTCGGCAGTAGAATGCTTTGAAGTTGGTCACGTTCAATGATGATGTACCCTTACACTCACTTGTATACTATACCAGTGTCTCCACACTCCTTAGTTAAGAGGACAACCAACCTATATGACCTACAGTGACCTATGCTCGATAGAAGCTGTCGTCCTTATTAACAGCCTATTATTTAGTCGTAAATAGTTTTAAGGACTAATCGATAAATCCTCTCTTTATCGAACTTAAATAGTCCTAAGGACTTCATCACAACAACGAGTTCATTAAAAGATGAAAACTTATGATGAAAATATCAAAAATATATTTTATTTATTAACAAATCAATTACAATACAAAGTTGCTCAACCATCAACAGGTTGACAATTGACTTTTGGGATATATTTCCCAATAACTCCACTTGTCCTAAAGCCACTCGGCATAGTATCTAATACCCATCTTTGACTTGTGGTTGTCGAACTCCTTTATCACCAGGGCTTTAGTGAAGGGGTTGGTCAGGTTCTCCATTCCATCGATCTTCTGAAGGTCGACATCACCTCGATCCACGATCTTTTGGACTAGGTGGAAGCGACGCAAAATGTGCTTTGTCTGCTGGTGTGCTTTGGGTTCCTTTATCTGAGAAAGGGCACCAGTGCTGTCGCAGTAGAGCAGGACCGGACCATCGAGGGAGGGTGCACTCTGAGCTCGATGATGAATTTTTTCAGCTACACACCTTCCTTCGCGGCATCCGATGCTACGATGTACTCTGCCTCACAAACAAAGTCTGTCATAGTATGCTGCTTGGAACTCTTCCAGCAGATGGCTCCACCATTCAGAGGAAAGATATAATCTGACACGCTTCTACTGTCATCATGGTCAGATTGAAAGCTGAAGTCTGTGGACCCACAAGTTTCAGATCTAACTCGTCATAAACCAACCATTGGTCCTTAGTATTTCTCAAATACTTAAGGATGGTTTAACCACTTTCCAGTGATTTTCTCTAGGATCAGATTGGTATCTACTCACTACTCCTTGTGAGTATGCCACATCTGGCCTTGTACATATCATGGCGTACATGATAGATTCTATGGCCGAAGCATATGGGACTCTACTCATACGCTCTCTCTCTTTAGGAGTTATCGGATAATCCTTCTTAGAGAGAGAAATTTCATGACCCATCGGTAGATAGCCCTTCTTGGAATTCTCCATGCTAAACCTCTTCAGCACAGTGTCTATGTACGTAGACTGGGATAACCCAAGCATCCTTTTAGATCTATTCCTATAGATCTTCATTCCTAGGATGTAGGATGCTTCACCCAAGTCCTTCATGGAGAACTGCAATGACAACCAAACTTTTATTCCCTGTAGTGCAGGGATATCATTCCGATTAAGAGAATATCATCCACGTACAAGACAAGGAATACCACAACTGACCATTTATCCATTTATAAATGCAGGACTCTTCTCCATTTTTAACAAAGCAATACATTTTGATCATCTTATCAAAATGCATGTTCCAACTCTAAGAAGCTTGCTTCAATTCATAAATGGATCTCTGAAGCTTGCACATCTTGGACTCATCTGTGGATATAAACCCCTCAGGTTGTATCATATACACCTCTTTGGTCAGCTCTCCATTCAGAAAAGCTGTCTTTATATTTATCTACCAGATCTCATAATCCAGATGGGTAGCTATTGCAAGCATTATCTGAATGGATTTGAGCATTACCACAGGGGAGAACATCTCGTTATAGTCAATACCATAATGTTGACGATACCTCTTGGCAACCAGACGGGCTTTATAGGTCTCCACCTTTCCGTCTGCACCCCTCTTCCTTTTGAAGATCCATTTACACCTAATGGGTTTAATCCCTTCAGGTGGGTCAACTAATGTCCATACATCGTTGATCTTCATGGACTCCATTTCAAATTTCATGACTTCAAACTATTTTTCAGAATCAGATCTCTGCATTGCATCCATATAGGTGATGGATTCTTATCATTCTCATCGAGTTCGATGGGATCACCATCTCGGACCAAGAAATCATAGTATTTGTTCGATTGATGTGGTACTCTATCAGATCGTCTTAATGGTGCGGTACATTGGGCTCTGGATCTGATCTAATCAAATCGACTCAGGTTTAGCTATTGATGTCGGTCCTTCTACCTGTTGAACTTCATTAAATTCAATCTTAGAGGCAACGGTTCCTTCACCAAGGAACTCCTTTTCTAAAAAGATTGCCTTAAGACTGACGAGCACCTTTTATTCATCAGCATGGTAGAAAAAATATCCTTTGATCTCTTTGGGATATCCTATGAATGTGCATTTATCAGACTTAGGTCCAAGTTTATCTTAACTAATCGTTTGACATAGGTCGGATACCCCCAGACCCTAAGGTGTGAAAGTGCTGACTTACTCCTATCCATATCTCATATGGAGTCTTAATTACAGACTTACTTGGAACACTATTTAATAGATAACAGGCTGATTCGAGTGCATATCCCAGAAGGATATCGGCAAGCTGGCAAAACCCATCATGGATCGGACCATGTCTAACAGAATCCGATTTCTCCTTTCAGACACACCATTATACTGTGGTGTTCCTGGAGGAGTCCATTGGGAGAGAATCCCATTCTCTCCTAGATATGTGAGAAACTCATTAGAAAGGTATTCTCCTTCTCGATCAGATCGAAGAATTTTAATACTCTTCCAGTTTATTTTTCTACTTCACTTCGAAATCGTTTGAACATTTCAAATGAATCTGACTTATGTTTCATCAGATAGATATATTCATACCTGGATAGATCATCCGTGAAAGTGATGAAGTAAAAATATCGACCTCTAACACTTGTGCTCATGGGTCCGCATACATCAGTATGTACTTGACCCAAGAGCTCAGTAGCTCTCTCATCTTTTTCAGTAAAAGATGACCTGATCATTTTACCAAGAAGACAGGACTCACAGGTTGGAAGTGATTCACAATCACTGACTTCAAGATTTCTCTTAAGTCAACCTGTTTATCCTGTACTTATTTATATGACCTAGCCTACAGTGCCATAAGTAGATATCTGATACACTATCTAATCTAAGATGCTTGCCAGTAGAATAGACTATGTTAACAGGTTGTGATAACATATACACACCATTGTTCAAATATCCATAAAAAATAGTAACACCATTCACAATGATATTACAAACTTGTTTCTTTATTGAAATTTTATAATCATTTTTGGCCAGAAGGCCTACAGAAATAATATTTAAAAAAAACTAGGACAGAAATGATAATCATTAAGAACAATGGTATGGGACTCAAATACAAGTTTCAAGATTCCTAATGCTAGAACTGGAGCTGGTCTTCCAACTCCAACGTTCAAGAACCTCTCACCTTGCTCGAATCTCCTACTGACCTGCAACCCCTGCAACGAATTGCAAATATGTAAGGGCTACCAGTATCTAATACCCAGTCAGTTATATCACAAATAGAGAAATTACAAAGAGTTATTATATAAATACCTTGCCCAGCAACAACTTGCTTCTTTCTCTGCCTGTTCGAATCCAGGAAGGCAATGTACTGAGGACAGTTCCTCTTCTAATGCCCCCACTTCCTGCAAAAGAAGCATTCAACTGGACTCTTATCGGGCTTGATCTTTCTGGTCTAGCCCTGAACTGATGTCCCAGCTTGAACTTGCACCTTCTTCACTATCTTCTTCTTGTTCTTCTTCCCTTTCTTAAAGGGTCGAGAACTAGAAGATGAACCTCCCACTAAGTTCACCGACTCCTTGTAGAGTTGGTGATCCTTCTGAAAGTTCTGAAGCAACCCCAGTAATCCGTGGTAGTTTACTTCAGGCTTTGTCATTCTATAATGAGTGAGGAATGGGAGATAAGACTTGGGCAACGAGTTCAGTATTGCATCTTTCCCAAGCTGCTCATGCAAGGGAAAGCCGAGCTTGCTCAAATGCTCCATCAGCTCGATCATGTATAATACATGATCAGTGACAGAGGCACCATCCCACATTTTGGCGTTGAAGATGGCACAACTAGACTTGTGCCTCTCCACGTCATCGGATTTGCCAAAGACATCCTCCAATACTTGAAGCATGTCCTTTAGCTGAGCCATCTCAAATCTGCGATTGAACTCATTG
Organism: Elaeis guineensis; assembly: GCF_000442705.2. Classification (NCBI taxonomy): domain Eukaryota; kingdom Viridiplantae; phylum Streptophyta; class Magnoliopsida; order Arecales; family Arecaceae; genus Elaeis; species Elaeis guineensis. Next base: position 1,959,022 of record NW_027332425.1, read on the forward strand.
CTCATGGCAGCCAGCATGATGCAGTGCACCATGATCCGTCACTGAGCCACTTTGGTAAGTATCTCTGACTGTTCCATGTGCATTGACAGCTGACTCCTCAGGTGCAGGATCTGTTATCACATATAGGATCCGTTCATGCTCCAGGACTATCTTCAACTTTCGGTACCAGCTATCGAAGTTGGGTACCACCAAATTTTCATTATCCAACAATGATCGGAGCGATAGGGAAGTAGCCATATCTGCACAAAAAAAAAACCATAACTTAATTAGTAATTGATTCATTAAACCTAAAGATTTGGACTTTAATCAAAAGGTTTCTCCCACTATTTTATTTGAATTGGTAGCCTCTACCTCTAATTCGAGGAATTACCGTAATTCCTTAGTGGGTACTAGAATCCACTTAGACTGTACACAAGCCCAACTTTGGTTGGCCAACCTATGTACATCTAAGGGTAGGTTCATAACCAATTATTTCTCTAAATAATTTTTAGTAATTTTAATGTTGCCCCAGTCCCTAATCAGTAGGCTTTGCCCTCCACTGAAAAGATCTGGTTAGGTCCAACCATTAACATAACCATACTTGACCTATCTAGCCAATGAATGATTAGGTCCAACTTTGGTTGGCTAACCTAACCACCATTTAGAAAGATGCAGTCAAGAAATCATATTATGAATGACAATTTCATCAGTCGATAAGCACCAGGCCTTTGGGCCTCCAATGATTATCTAACTGATGGACCCATAACTTAATGGGAGGCTATATCTAGTTATCACCATAACTATTTTATTTTAAGGACCTAATAATTTTAAAAGATTTAATTGATTTAGAAGAGAAGGTCAGATAAACCAGCTTATCATGATCCTCCTGCTGGCTTCACCAAGTCAGCTTAATGAGATCATTAAAAGGGTTGGTCTAGGAGCACTTAAATCAGTCACACTGATTTACCTAGCTGACATGGGTCAGTTCGAATAGTCAAGTGATCCGATCAAAACATAATTTCACCAACAAGTCAGGTAAGTTCGATCGGTGGGAGGGTCTGCCAAAGCTTGCCTTAGACACCATCAGAAATGGCCAGGTAAGCGGGTTGCCAATTAAAAATCACTGGTCTAGTTTACCTTAGACACCAACTGATTTAATTAGTTTCGATTAGATCAACCTAACAGTTCGTGCGAGATCGCTTAGCCAAGAATCAAGTCCATTTGGTTCTCATTAAAGACATGGACTTGACCAACTACAACTATTATAATTGATCTAGAGAATCCTTGACCTAATCTAAGACAACAATTGATTAGATTTAGTCAATTCTCTAATTAAGTCCATCTTTAATCTAACCTTAGGTCTAACCCAATTAATGGACCTAATTTCACTAACCCATTGACCCAATGTGTTATGGTTTGTGTCTTAGGTTCTTTAATTCACAATCCTAGAACCTAATCAAATAACTTTTTAATTCTGAATTAAGTTTTGGACTGAGGGTTGGGGTTCGACTTTTCAAAAATAATTTTCATATTTATAAAATATTTTTACAACATGGTTCTACCAACCAAGTTGCATGTTTGATTCATAATCAAAATGTAAGTAGAATAAGTATGAAACTACTTTAGATCTAATCTAAACAGGTTCATATAATTGAAAAATTTCAACTTTAAACTGCACAAATTTTTCAGATAAATATATGATGGTTCTTTGCACGAAAATTATTAACAAAGAGATTTTATTTAGATTTAAATATTTTTAAATCTAATAAATTATAAATTTAATCTAGATCATATCTAACAAATTTATGATTAAAGATAGATCTACACGAACTAGGACAACCTTTGCATTATAAGGAGAAAACCTTACAACAGGACAACCTATAGTTCGTGATTGATCTAAAAATTTTAATTTGAGATTTAACAATCAAATTATAAATTAGATCTAATCTAAAAAATAATCTAAACATATATAAATAATCATGTAATAAACAACCTAGGCTCTGATACCAATTGAAAGAACCAGATCTAAGATTTTAGGGTTAGATCTTGAAACTTTTTCAAGATCGGACAGTGAAAGACTAAAATAAATCAAAATTTATCTTATAAAACTAGAAAATCTCTAGATCTAAGATTCTATTACATGATTATTATAAGATATTAAATTAAAAATTAAAATATAAAGAGCAAGAACTACATGTTGATCATATCAACATGTTTCTATACTACATCTAATGTATGTAAAATATAATAGATTAGATCTATTACCATACAAGTTAGACATTCTAACTTTGCTGATCCAGGCTTGAAGATGATGTTATGAGCCACACATGTATCTGACCTCTAGGAGTCATCCACACGAGCCCACGAATCACGATCAGAAGTCCTGATCTAGGAAATCAACACAGTATGCTAGTATTGTGCTGATCCTTCTTCAATGGTTGATCAAATGCCTCTTTCTTTTTGATTTGGACCCTTCCAAAGATGAAAAGTAGGAGAAGGAGATTTAAATTTGAGACACTCTCAGAAAACTCACAGATGGAGGAAGGAAAGAGGTGAACTCAGCAACCCTAGAAGAAGATCCTTTTCTTCTTCTCTTTGCTCTCACCTAGACACCTAGTTTTGTATCTATTATATCTCCATGCCCCAACACTCTTTTTCTTTGATTTTTAAAAACCCAAAGGTCTCTCAATACTCTATAATCTACAAAAATTTTAAGAAAAATTTATCTTAAAAAATGAGATATGAAGAATCTTTGTCTAGGTCAAATATCTAGTCAAGGAAAATCCAAATAGGACAAGACAAGGGGTGACCAACTCATGGGTGCCCCTCTTTCTTTTCTTGCCATGACTACCAGAAAAGGGTGCATAATATATTCCATAAAACTCACAAAAATTTTAAAAAAAAATTGGATAAAATCAATGCCATAAGGAAAGAGTTTTGGTTTACTTAAATTCTATCTCATAGAATTTGAAATCCAAACTAATTCTACTTTGACTTGGTCCACAACCACATTCCATGTAAGAGAGAAAGAGTGAAAAGCTTTAGGCATGCATGAAGGCCTGGGAGAGAAGGTCTTGTCACAAAAAATAAGAGAGAGTGGGCATGGGGGGCTAAGGTAGCGCAAGGTGGAATTCTAGTCTTACTTGGGTTCAATCTATGACTTATTCAAATTTGGTTTCTCAAATCAAATCAAACCAAAATCAAATCAACCCAATTAAAATAGATCTTAATCCAATTAAAAATCTAATTTAATCAAATTAAATTAGATTTAAATCTGATTTAATTTTCTAATTGAATTAGAAATTAGATTGACCCAAGTCCTAATTGAACTAGGACTAGTTTTTTTTGCACTTGGTTTATCTAATAAACCAATTGGACTTGATCCAATCAAGCCCAAACTAAATATAATTAAATTATATTTAATTAAAATTAATCTCAATCCATTGGCTTAATCAAATTAAGCCAATTAGTAATCAATTGCTAATCGATCCTCCTGCAACACTTGCACTAGGTTAAATATCAATCGTATTGATCGTTTAACCCTAGAACGATTCTTAATCGTTGATCAACCATCCGATCAGATTGTGAACTCTAATATGTGTAGTTCATAGGTCTGAACCTAAGTTGGTAGTATAAAAATAAATTTTTGTACCAATCGAAGTGACCATCTAGCAATGGTACCCGACGGTCGGATAGGTCGAATGTGTAGAACAACATCCTTAGAACCCATGCGGATATAGTTTCCATATAATTCATCTTCTTGACCAAAATACTCATAGGACACCTTAGAGTTCCACTGTCAACTCTAATCAGGTTGGCCATATTGTATTTTAAAATATCAAATCCATCTGATGGATTACCCTAGCCAAGATTTTACTAAATTGAAATACAGTGACTCATTCTTCTCCAACTCTTGGAGTGGTCAATCCTATCTCGATCATACACTGACTTCGTAAGTACTTGACTATGCCCAGAAGTCTTCCATCACTGAATTAAAAATTTAGTTAGTCCAGTATCAATGCACAATGAGTTGCTTGCAAGTCACTGAGGCAATCTCAGGTCTAAGGGATACTTATACCTATATCCCATCAAAGACATTCTAGACAACAGAATGCTCTAAAGTTGGTCACGTTTAATGATGATGTATCCTTACATCTCACCTGTATGCCATACCAGTGTCTCTACACTCTTTGGTTAAGAGGACAACCAACCCATATAGCCTACAGTGACCTATGCTCGATAGAAGCTATCAACCTTATTAACAAATATATTTTATTTATTAACAAATTAATTACAATACAAGGTTGCTCAACCGTCAACAAGTTGATGATTGGCTTTTGGGATATATTTTCCAACACTTTTACCTTGCCATATTTCATATGGAGTGCTAGAAACATATTTCAAAGGTACTTTATTTAAAATATATGTTGCAGCCCAAAAAGATATTGGAAGATCTATGAAACACATCATGGACCGCACCATATCTAATAAGGTGCGATTCTTCCTTTCTGTAATTCTATTTAATTATGGAGTATAAGAAGGTATCTATTGAGAGAGTATTTTATTTTATTTTAAATAATCAAGAAACTCACTGGATAAGTATTCTCTTCCTCGATCCGATCGAAGAGTTTTAATATTTTTACTAGTTTATTTTTTGACCATTATTTGATACTCTTTAAATTTATCAAAGGCTTCGGATTTATATTTCATTAAATACACATATCCAAATCTTGACCTATCATCAGTAAATGTGATAAAGTAAGAGTATCCACCTCTAGCTGAGTTGACATTGGATCACATAACATAGTACATCAGTAAAGTAAGAGTATCCACCTCTAGCTGAGTTGACATTGGATCACATACATCAGTAGTACAAGGTCTAAAATATCACTCGCCCGATCTTCAGTCTAGTAAATGGAGTCTTGATCATTTTTTTCATGAGACAAAATTCATAAGTTCCATATGATTCATAATCATAAGGATCAAAAAAATGATCTTTGTATAACTTGTTAATTCTTGACTCATTTATATGGCCAAGTCGGTAGTGCCAGAGGTATGTGACATTCACATCCTCTCTTTTTCTTTACTTTATATTATCAACATGAAGCATATTATCATTAAGTGAAAGAAGCAAAAGACCATTATCAATAAAAGCACTTCCATAATATTCATTAGAAAAGTAAATAGAACAACCTTTATTCTTTGTAATTATTTCAAAATCTTGTTCCAATAATAATGGTACAGAAATAATATTTCTAACAATATCAAGAATATAATAACAAGTCTTCAGTTTCAAAATTTTGCCCGAAGGCAACTTCAAAATTCTGGCTCCTATGGCTTCGGCCTAAATGGACTTTCTACTAGCACCGAATAGCTCAAAGTCACCTTTATTCAGATTCCTTACTTCCTATAGACCCTGCAATGATTTGTAAAGGTGTGAACCATAGGCGGTATCCAATACCCAAGAATCTGATATTGAAGTACTTAATAATAAATTAGTTTGTATCATATACAAACCTTTAACAATATTTGCTGATTTCACAGTTGCAAGGTACTCCTTGCAATTTTTCTTTCAGTGGCCCTCCTTGCCACAGTGATAACAAGTATCTTTGGCAGAGACCTTCTTTGCCTTCTTCTTGGAGATGTTAGCCTTAGGGTTCATCTTTTTCTTAGAATCCTTCTTTGCCTTCTTCTTGCTGATCTTATCAACATGAAGGACCTAAGTCTTTTCACCTTTAAAATGGTTCTCTGCTGTTTTCAACATGTTCAGCAGTTCTGGCAAGCTGATGTTCAGTTTGTTCATATGATAATTAATGACTAACTGAGAAAAAGAGTCAGGAAGAGACTGTAGGATCAAATGCTGGCTTAGTTCACCATCCATGGCAAAACCAACTGTCCCAGATGAGTGATCAAATCAATTATCTTTAGGACATGCATTTGCACAGAGGTTCCTTCAGTCATACGGGCACGGAACAACTATTTTGATATCTCATATCGAGCAGTTCGATTTTATTCCCCATATGGCTCCTTAAGATTAAGGAGAACAAAGGGAACATCCATATCCTCATGCTGCCTCTAGAGCTCGTTGCTCATTGAGGCAAGCATGATACATTTGGCAGTCCCATTGTCATCTTTCCACATCTTGTATGCGGCCCTATCCTCCTCGGAAGTATCTTTTCCAAGAGAATCTGGAGCAGGTGTATCCAAAATGTAGGAGATTTTCTTCTAAGTGAGAACAATTCTCAAGGTCCTTAACCAATCGATATAGTTAGGTCTAGTCAACTTATTTGCATCTAGGATACCTCTAAGTGAAAGTGAAGATGCCATGTGGTAGTTAATCTACAACAATAAGAACATAATATAAGCAGACAACTCATGATGACATGCACAACTAGACTAGGACTTTTATCTAATTATATCTCCTACTATTTTATCAAACTTCATAGCCCTCAAATATGAAAATCAAGAAATATTCTAATGTTTCTTAGTGGGGTTGAGATCTCTTTTCCTTACAAGTATCTTGTGGATAACACAACAAGTATTCATGAGTTCAAGAGTAGGTAACTCTTTACCAATTGTACCTTTATAATTCTCAACATCTTTCATTCTAGTCTCTAGATCACATATAGTCTTGTGGATAGCACAATAAACTATAGTGTTCTAGTTAAGTTGACCCTTCAATCTTATATGGTTATACTTCAACAATGCTGTCCTTATGGATAGCACAACAAAGCAACACAATTCAAATATGTCATAAGCATCAATATGCACTTGATCAATATCATGTCAATTTCTATAGTAAGTCTTGTGGATAGCACAACAAGCTCACTAAGATCTAGACATACTCTATCGATCAAGTTTGAAGGAAGGTCTTTGTAATGTCTACATCACTAATCAATCTAAGTTCAAAAATCAACAAGACCAAATTGGCTAGGTAAGTAGGTAGGAGGCTCCCTGCAGCTTTTCTAGACACCAACAGAGTTGGTCAGGCCAGCATACGGATCTAATTAGAAAATCACCATTTATACTTTCTTCAACACCAATTCATCTTAAGAATTCAACTTTTGATTAATAAAATGAATCCCGACATTATAACTTAATATAATTTTTTTATGAGGGACTTTAAACTGATCTCAGCACATCCTAACTACAACCACATAAAATATATACTATAAATTATGTAATTTGATATGCTTCTACTATTCTAAATAGCAATCATATGAAATACTAAAATCATATAAGGGTGCAATGAAAATCAAAATATATATCAAGCATATCGAAGAAAAATAGTAAATCCTAATCATATTAGGCATGCTTTGCATCCTTAACAATGCATCAATTTGAGCATCATACAACCATGATAATACAAATTTCAAAATTATCATAAATAAATAATTTAATAACTAAAATTATGTATCATGGCATATATAAAGTCAAAAATAATTTTTGAGTTTAAAGGATTGATGCTATAAATCAATGCAAAAATTTTTTGGCAAGATATGCACAAGAACGATTCTATGCACAACTATTGCACTTGTTTGATCGAATCAGACAAAGGTGGCTCTGATACCACTATTGGATTCTGACCACATAGTAGAAAGTAATTTTTAAAATTTTTAAAACAAGCAAATCAATAGCCTTATCAAATAAAACTATTGAGCCGAATCCAAAATCCTAGAATCACTTTGCCGATCACGATCAAAGCAAATTCAAGCATGCAAAGAGATAGAAAATTATACTTTAACCAATATAAAAAAGTGCCATGCTGGTGTTCTCCACAAGATACCAAGGTAAAATTCCTCCAATGGTTATCCACACAAAGTTGGCCAAAGTCCTTCCCAACTGATGCGCTGCCGTAGCCTTGTCTTATCAAGAACACTACCGGCTTCAAACTTACGTCACGATCGCATCAAAGTCCAGTTACTTTTGATCTTACCACTAGAATGACAATAAATAGACACTCTTCAGATGTCACACAATCTAAGATTTGATTTTTGGCTTCAACATATGAAAAAATCAAATCATAGGGCACTCAAGCAACACTTGCTGAAAATCTCACCACCCTAGTAGCAATTTTTGCCACTCAAAATTCTCTCTTTTTTTCTTAGATTTTTTTAGATGCTTTTTTATATTTACCATATCCGTCTTCTTGATCTCAGCCAAAAATCACCATAAGAAACCATCTGGGGCATCCCTTATAAATAGGGGACCAAGGGACGTCACATGAGACCATGGGGCGCCAACCTTTGGCGCTCCAACTTCCCATGCACCAAATAAATTCACCAAGTAAATTTTTTTTGATTAAATACTTAGTGTAGAAGAACTCTTAGTCTTCTATATGCCATAAAAGTCTAAATTAGATTTGGCATCAAATCATAGGAGAACTGATCAGGAATTTAAGGTAACGCGTAATAGTTAAGAGCCTTCATTAAGAAGGACTCTCCACTTCTCAAGCCAATTTAAGTGGCGGCATTTATTTTTTGTTGTGACTTCTGGTGGATGTGAGGACTCCCTCTCCACTTAAAACTCTTTCAAGTTGGATAAGAATCCAATCCAAATTGACCCAATCTCATTAGGTCAAAGTCAACTGATCTAGGTTAGCTCAAACAATTTGATCTAAACCAATTTGGAAACTTGAGTTAATACAATATACTAGCATATCAAATTAACCTATAGAATTTATATTAAACTCTAATTAGATCAGACTAAGGTTAAATTTCAAAGTGTGTGATCCGTTAAGTTCCAAATCTATCCAGCAATGGACCCAGACTTTCGACGTAATCCTAATTGATGAGATTAGGTCACCCGAAGAGTCCCAATCAACTTGGACTCTTTCAAATTGACTCCAAAATTAAGCTCTTTTAATTTTGATGAATCCATAAGTCAAATTGATGTCTAGCAACATGTCATGACTATCCAAAAGATTTAAAATTTTGATAAAAATTATCAAAATATCCTTCAGTGGCAAGTTCCCATGTAATTCAATCCTTAAGTCAAACAACATCCAGATGAGCTGTGGGTATGAAAATATGTCAAACCCAATCACTTGTCATTATGTATCTCGATCAGAAGGTGATGATTTAGTTAATGATATATTCAAAATTTTTTCTAATTATCATCCTGCTTTAGCCAAAGACTTCCAGAATCATCATCCTATGAGATTACATAGGATGTACGCTCTCCTTATTAGAAACTGACCTTTATTGATCACTCACAACCTCCATGCATACTTCACCATATCCAGAACACCCCACACAAGGATCAAAGAATGAAGCTAGGTAGTGAACCAAAATATGGATCCATGTACATAAGGTACCATGGTGATCTCAGATCTAAGGATCACTTACACAACTCCCACTAGAGAAACATCAGTTGACATATAAATAAACTTTATCTAATATTCTCTTGTAGGTCAATTTAGTAAACGCATTCTCTAATGAGCACCTATATCTTGTATTAGTATCACCACATAAGTGGTTGTGAGATCAACCACCCTCATTTCTGAGCATACATAGGACATGTCAGTCTTATCGATATTATTGATCTCCAACTCAATATACCAACGACTAGGAATATTTTAGATCAAGGATATCGAGAAATTAGGTCTCACTGGCGTGATCTCATCACGACCTTAAAATCATTGCCCAGACCTATGAGGTTCATTATAATATTAAAATTAATAAGATGCAGCATATAATGAATCAAACATATCTATTTTATAAATAATAAATATCAATTTATATGAGTTTGAAAGATAAATTACAAAAATACCCTATCACATCACATTTATGATTGATTTGTAGGGCATTATTCTTTCATCGGACTGTTAGTTATACGGTGCATACGGACAGTATCATATACCTTACAATTCATCTATCCATTTGCTGCTCTATGTGTACGCACAAAGCCTATCCATTTACTATTTTTACATGTATGTACATAGCTTTTACTGCTATGTCATACTGCTGTGACAATATACCTTTGTGGCTCTGACCCACACACATTGCTGCTTCCACACGTACGCACGTTGGCCCAAGTCAATCTAGTATCAGAGCTATTTTTTGTGCTGGAGAGGAGATCTACCGATTTTTAGCCATATAGAGAGTGGACCGAACAATGAGCATGGTAAATCCTGTGTTAGCTGGGAAGACGTTTAGGATGGTAAGTCCAAATAGACTGTTGGTGTAATCTCTAGGGCTGGTATCCTTAGATCTCTTACCAAACCACTGAAATCTGAAATGGGTGAGAAATTTAACTGATTCAGATCTGATGGTTATTCACATTATAAATAATCCTATTATAAAAATATCTGGATAAGGTAAAATAAATAGCAAAACTATAACTATTGAGGAGCTAGAAGATAGATTAGATGATTATATTATAGAACTTAAAATAAAAACTTCATTTGACCCTTTAGGTAATATTAAAATAGATGTAAAATGAATAGCTAGATTAGTAGTTAAAGATATATTTGATACATATTTGGATGATTGATACTTAAGAATAGCTAATTTTCAAATAGATAGAGAATTACTTAGTGTAGACTTAATTTTATTAAAAATTAAAAGCAAAAAATATGATTTTATAGAATCTATAATAAGAAAAAATAAAATTTCATAAGAGAAGTATAGTCTACCCAAATGAGAACTGAAAAAAGAAATATTCCTTTCTTTGATGGTTTTTAAAGTATTATCCTAAAGGTTTGAAAAATATTAATCCTAAATATCAAGAGTTTGGAATTAAGGTTCTTTCTTAAAAATGGATGATATCTCCATCTAGAAAAGATAAGGTACATATTCAGCCAATGAGATGCCAAAAGCTTACTAAAAGTTTTATTGAAGACTTAAAAGCTACTCCAAAATCTTGCAAGCCAATAACTGCTCTAAAGAAATTAAGCACTAGTTTGCTGAAAGAAATAACTAAGGATTATAAAGAAACTCATCCTGATAAGATCTTTGAGTATTTAGATCAGGATAAAGAATGACAGAATTCATGAATCATTTTCTCAATCTTGAAGAAATACAAACTGATAGCCTTTTAGAAACTGAAAAGAAATCTGAATTTGATTGGGATTATTTTGACCATTCATTAGTAAAGATTGGTGACTTTTCTATAAAGATAGATACTATACCCAATCTTTCAGAAATAGAAACTAAAAATGATTTATCTAAAAAATCTAATAAGATCATTGACATTGTCTATGATCTGATACTGAAACTAACCTAAACTCTATATATTCATTTGATGAGTCAAGTCTGGGCATCAGTCAATTAAAGATATCAATTGAAAATAAAATCATTGAGGATATCACTGAGAAAGAACACTTGAATCTAACTAAGGAACTTTCAACACCTGACCCTTCAGAAGCACAATTAGAAAAGAAGTTTCTAGAAGATTTAAATGAAATCATTTTGAACCAAGCTGATAAAACTCCTTATGATAAAATACTTGAAGAAAATGCTCACTACAACAAAATAGATTATTAGCGATGAAAAATTTTCATCGCTAATAATCGATTTTCATTGCTAATAATATTAACGATGAAATTTTGATCACTAATATTTCATCATAAATAATTTATTATTGATAATATTTTACAATAAAAAAAAAATTAATCACTAATAAAAGATATTTGCGATGAATATTTTTCATCGTTAAAAAAAATTGATGAAAAAATTTAATCTAAAAAAAGGTATTTATGATAAAAAAAATTTTGTCGCTATTATTTGCTAAAGTTTTAGCGATAAAAATTTCCATCACAAAAAATTATTTTTGCAACAAAAATAATTTTTTGCTATTAATTTAATAAAAATTTATTTTAAAAAAATTGAATAATATTAGCGATGAAAAAATTCATCA
>NW_027332425.1:1970959-2098408 GCF_000442705.2 Elaeis guineensis
ATGATGCGGTTGTAGTTCTTTAAATATTGCTGACTATGATGTACGCGCATTCTTGTTGATAATAGGAGCTCGACCGATATTTTGTTTTATGATGCATTCTCAAAAATGTCCATTCTGGATGATCGATTAGGGCCGATAAGCTCTCCATTGGTAGGGTTCACTGGCGATGCTGTGCCAGTGGAAGGAGTAATAATTTTGACCATAGTTGCAGGTCGGTACCTGAAATAATCTAGAGCGCAAGTGGATTTTCTGATAGTAAGGGTGCCGTCAGCCTACAACGTAATACTCGGCCGACCTGGCCTCAATGCCCTTCGAGCTGTGGTATCGACCTACCATTTGAAGTTGAAATTTTCTACAAGCCAAGGGGTCGAGAGGTCAGAGGAGATCAAGTCTGGCAAGACACTGCTATAACATAGCCTTACAAAGAAATGGTCAGTCTGACCCCTGTCCGGTTGATGGATTAGACACCGCGATGACCTTGCTGAAGAACGGGGTGAGCCAATTGAAGATCTTGTCTCAATTCCTTTGAACGATGGGAATGAAGAGCACATGGTGAAGATCGGCTCCAACCTGGGAGAAGAGGTACGGACACAGCTCATCAATTTTCTACAAAAGAATGCGGATGTTTTCGCTTGGGTTCCGACGGACATGCCGGGATTGATGCGAAGTCATGGAAACATCTAGCTGTTGATCCCAAACATCGATCGATGAAGAAAAAAATCTGAGGTCATGCACCGAAAGGCAGAAGGCAATAGCTGAGGAAGTTGATAAACTCCTGAAAGTGGGTTCATCAGAGAAGTCAACTATCCGAACTGGGTCTCCAATGTGGTTCTCATCAAGAAGGCGAACGGCAAGTGGAGGATGTGTATAGACTTCAAAAAGCTGAACAAAGCCTGCCCGAAGGACAGTTACCCTCTGCCCAGAATTGATCAATTAGTGGATGCAACCTCGGGCCACGAGCTTCTCACTTTCATGGATGCATTCTCCGGCTACAATCAAATCAGGATGGCACCAGAGGATGAAGAAAAGACTGCTTTTATCACTGACCGTGGTCTTTACTGTTACAGGGTCATGCCTTTTGGCCTCAAAAATGCAGGGGACCTATCAACGGCTGGTGAACAAGATCTTCAAAGAGCAGATCGATCGCAACATGGAGGTCTACGTGGATGACATGCTTGTAAAAAGCAAATCCTCAAATGAACATGTCGCACCTTGAGGAGACCTTCAGCCCCTCCGAAAATACAAGATGAAGCTGAACCCAACCAAGTGGCTTTTGGAGTAACCTCAGGAAAATTCTTGGGCTTTATGGTATCGGGGTGGGATCGAAGCAAATCGAAAAAGATTCGTGCCATCCAGAAATGACCACCCAAGTCAATAAAGGAAGTTCAGCGCCTTACTGGGAGAGTAGCAGCTCTGAATCGCTTCGTCTCAAGGTCGGGAACGGTGCCTACCTTTCTTTCAGACTCTCAAGCAGCGAAGAACTTCTGTTGGACCACTGAATGTCAGCAAGCATTCGAAGAATTGAAGAACTACCTCGGCTCACCTCCGCTATTGGCAAAGCCCGAACCTGGAAAGGAGTTGTTCCTGTACCTGGCGGTCTCCCTGTGGCTCTCGCAGCAGTTCTGGTTAAGGAAGAAGCAAAAATTCAACGGTCGATCTACTACATAAGTCGAGTATTGAGAGACACCGAAATCAGGTACACTAAGTTAGAGAAACTAACTTACGCCCTGTTGATTGCAGCCCGAAGGCTCCGACCTTACTTTCAAGGGCACACCATAACACTGCTCACCGACCAGCCGATTAAGGCAGTTCTGCATCGAGCGGATGCTTCCGGAAGGATAGCAAAATGGGCGATCGAGCTCACAAAATTTGACATCAACTATCATCGATGATGATAAAAGCCCAGATATTAGCAGACTTCATAGTGGAATGCACTATCCCGAAGAAGCCGAACTTGAACGAGGTGAAGCTGACAACCCAGGGCTCCAGCCGAACTCCCTGAGGAAAGAACAGATCTCCCTGATGGTTTTTGGGCCCTCTATGTGGATGGTTCCTCCAACATGTCAGGCACGGGCGGGCCTGATCTTGATCAATCCGAAAGGAATTATCGGAGTACGTGCACGCTTCAATTTCTGCGATAAATAATGGAGCAGAATATGAAGCTCTGATTGCAGGACTGAAGATCGCCAAAGAATTAGAAGTAGATCGGCTCCAAGTCTACAGTGACTCCAATTGGTGGTGGGACAAGTCAGCGAAAACTATGAAGCTCGGGAGGACAGTATGGCCAAGTATCTCGAAAAGGTAAAAGAGATCATCCCTGCCTTTGGCAGCTTTGACATCAAGCAGATTCCAAGAGTACCAGGGCCGATCTTCTCTCCAAGTTGGCTACACTGGCTCCACTGAACTACCCAAGGAAGTCCTCTTCGAAGTTCTAAATGTCCAAGTACGGAAGAACCGCAGCTTGTAATGGAGATCAGCCATGAACCCAGCTGGATTGACCCACTGGTTGCATACCTCAAAGATGGGGTTCTTCCTCATGATGCAAAAGAAGCTCGGAAGCTTAGAAACAGGCCTCCCGATATATCCTTTATGAGGGCAAGCTGTACAAGAGGTCGTACTCTTTGCCCCTCCTGAAAATTCTCCGACCTTCTGAAGCCGACTTTGCCTTGTGGAGGTACATGAAGGAGTCTGCGGAAGTCACCTGGGGCCAGATCTTTATCCCACAAACTGCTCCGACAAGGTTATTACTGGCCTACAATGTACCACGACTCCATTGAATATGTCAGAAAGTGTGATCGGTGTCAGAGATATGCGAATATCCAAAGACAGCCCACCTCCGAACTTACACCTTGAGTGCCCCATGGCCGTTTGCACAATGGGGATGGATATCCTTGGACCTTTTCCATGGCATCCGGCAGCGAAGTTCCTCCTGGTGGCAATTGACTACTTCACCAAGTGGGTCGAAGCCGAACCTTTGGCGAAAATCACAGAAGCTAAAGTGCAGGACTTCATCTGAAGTCAATCGTTTGTAGGTTCGGCTTACCCAGAACTCTCATTACTGATAATGGGCGATAATTTGCTGGAGCAAGGTTTGCTGAATTTTGTGAGGACTTAAACATCTCCCATAACTTCACATCAGTAGCCCATCCGCAGGCAAACGACGAAGCCGAGGTGACCAACAGGACTCTGTTGCAAGGAATCAAGGCGAGACTTGAAAAAGCAAAGAAACTTGGGCAGACGAGCTTTATCATGTGTTATGGGCATACCGAACTACCCAAAGACTGCCCACGGGGGACCCCCTTTGCCTTAGCCTTCGAAAGAAGCCGTTATCCCGATTGAACTCAAGCTTCCATCGGTGTGAGTCATGGCATTCGACGAGCAGCGCAACTCACAGGATCTCAAGGCCAACCTCGACTTGTTAGAAGAAAAGTGGGACAGCTCAAGTTCGGATGGCAGCCTACAAGCAGAAAGTAGCCCGCTACTACAACTCCCGGGTCAAGAGCAAAGCCTTCAGAGCGGGGACTTAGTACTTCGAGCACTGTTTCACAACCTCAGAACCAAGAGAAAACTTGCCCAAACTGGGAAGGCCCATATGAAGTCAGGGAGGTAGTCCGGCCGAACATACTATCTAAAAGAGCTCGAGGAGCGGACCTTCCGGACCATGAATTCAAAAATTTACGAATGTATTACCGATAACTTTGCCTTAAATAAAAGTTTCATATTCGCATATCTTTTCTTTTGGCATGAGCTTATAACGACAGGGAGTAGCTCCTTCAGACAATCGAAACTAAGCATGTCAGGAACAAGAGGAGAACCTCATCCCAACACAAAAGGTCCGATTATTAGAGATCGGATGGGGGAGAGGCCCTCGCAACGGCCCTTATGCGCCCCCACAGCCATGTTAGGAACAGGAGGAGAACCTCATCCTAACATGAGCAAAGTCGAAGACCGATTATTAAGAGACGGATGGGGGAGAGGCCCTCGCAACGGCCCTTATGCCCCCACAGCCATGTTAGGAACAGGAGGAGAACCTCATCCTAACATGAGCAAAGTCGAAGACCCGATTATTAAGAGATCGGATGGGGGAGAGGCCCTCGCAACGGCCCTTATGCACCCCCAGCCATGTTAGGAACAGGAGGAGAACCTCGTCCTAACATGAGCAAAGTCGAAGATCCGATTATTAAGAGATCGGATGGGGGAGAGGCCCTCGCAACGGCCCTTATGCGCCCCCACAGCCATGTTAGGAACAGGAGGAGAACCTCATCCTAACATGAGCAAAGTCGAAGACCGATTATTAAGAGATCGGATGGGGGAGAGGCCCTCGCAACGGCCCTTATGCGCCCCCACAGCCATGTTAGGAAGGAGGAGAACCTCATCCTAACATGAGCAAAGTCGAAGATCCGATTATTAAGAGACGGATGGGGGAGAGGCCCTCGCAACGGCCCTTATGTGCCCCCACAGCCTGTTAGGAACAGGAGAAAAATCTCATCCTAACATGAGCTGAAATTGACTGTGTGGAACAGGAGGAGAACCTCATCCTGACACAAATGAAGACTGATCGTTTAAGATCGGATGAGGGAAAAGCCTCCTCAACGGCTCCTCTACACCCGTACAACCCGTTAGAGCAGAGGAAAAACCCTCATCCAAACATAAAAAAAAGGGAGAGAAAAAGGAAAGCGATGAGCTACGTCCAGAGATAAGAAAAAATGAACTACATCTAAGACACAAGGGACCTCATCTCAATGAGGAAGAAAACTCTTGTCAAAAATCTCAGTCTCTAAGGGGAACCCAACACTAGCAGGAGAAAATAGACTTCCTCAAAGTAACGAGAAGTTCGGACCCCAAGCTCGACATACGGGAGAAAGCGTCAAATTTGATCGGCCTCGAAAAGACCTTCGAGTCAATGACAAAAAGGACGAATCAAGTGCGGCCAGATGATCAGAAACCTTCAACAACAGTCGACATCGAATAAGACAAAAGACAAAGGAGAAGCTCGGGTAAAATGATACTCAGGAGCAAGAAGTAGACAAAAGTAATGAAAAAATTTCTTTTTCATTTCATTAGTAAAGAAGCATTACAAAGGCCTTTGAAGGCCAAAAAAAAAAAACAAGAAAAGAAAAATACATGAAAAAAAAGGTAAAAGAAGCTCTAAGGAAGCTCGCTTCTTCTGACTTCAAACTCTCGGTTCCAGCCATTATCAGGGATTGCTTTAAGTTCTCAACTTCTTCTTTCAGTTCTTTCTTTCTTAACAGATCCTACATTTGGTGAAACTGTCGGCTTTTCCCTTCATTTTCGAAGCCTCTTCCTCAGAACTTCGACTCCGCTTCTGCATCCTTGACCGCCTGCTGCTCATAGGCCAGCTAATTTTCAGCCATTGTAGTTCGGCCTTCTCCTTCCCAAGAGCTACGGATAGTTCTTCCATGGTCCCCTCAAGGATCGGAGCTCGTCGGAGCCTTGAACCGAAACGGGCTGGGCTCTTCGGACAACTACTTCTGAAGGCAGCATCTCATCGGTCGCCATCTTGAGCCTCCTTCGTAGTTGTCTATTTGCCCGCACCAGCCGACTCGGTAAGTGTTGTAATTCATCTCGACATCCTGTAGCTGCTTCTGAGGTCAGAGAATTCTTGGACCAGTCCAGCCGTAGTCAGCCTGAGTTGAGAGCCAGGACGGAGCTCCCTTCCAATTGGCGATTTCTTCCCGTGCGCGCCAACTCGACCTCGAGGGAGCTGATCTTGGAGGCCTGAGTCCAAGATCGATCACTAGCCATTTCTTGGAGTTCCTCAAGCTCCTTCCGAAGTTGGCCTTCTTCCGACTGTAGTCCATGAAGTTCCTTTTTGTGAGGTTTCGAAGGTGAGTAACCTCCACGGTGGCTTCCGAATGGCTCTTCCTCAGCTGTGAAGTTCGTCGTCCATCTTTCTTTATTTTTTTATTAGGTGACGAACTTTCCCTTCTCAGATCTGGATCATAGACTTCAAAGGATCCCCTGTGGTAGGGGAGAGCTTCGATAGGGCACTATTATCGAAAACAAGAGCGTCACATGCAATCATTGTAAGAAAAAAAAAAGGAAAAAGGAGAGAAGAAAAAGGAGCTCTCTGTAAAGAAGAATCGATTTCATTGATTGAATAATTCTTAAGTATAAAGAGAAAAGAAAAAAGTTGTAACAAAGAAAAAGTATAAAATTAGAGTCTCGACCTCTGAGCAAAGTGAGGAGCTCGATGCCCCCGGAAGGTCGGTCACCGACAGCTGCGGATTGAAGAGGT
This sequence comes from Elaeis guineensis, assembly GCF_000442705.2. Classification (NCBI taxonomy): domain Eukaryota; kingdom Viridiplantae; phylum Streptophyta; class Magnoliopsida; order Arecales; family Arecaceae; genus Elaeis; species Elaeis guineensis. The sequence goes on from NW_027332425.1 coordinate 1,977,219, forward strand.
CCCGATGGAGGGAGACGGCAGCAGCTTCGGAAGGTCCGCTTCATCGTCGGATGCTTCATCCAGGAAGCTGAGGTCGAGTTGAAAAACTTCCGACCACCTTTCCTGGCAAAGCTCGAAGCCTTTGATAAAGGTGGCCTGGCCAAACTTGATATTCAGATCCCTCATCTCGGAGGAGGTCTTGAACTCCTCCACTGCTTGGGTCCTTGCCTCGAGACTAAGTCGGATCTGCTCCTTCAGCTTGGAGACCTCGGCCTCTGCCTTCCTTCTTTCCTCCTCCAAAGCAACCTTCAGATCCGTCAAAGTTTGTTCCTCTTCTGGATGCCTCTTGAGACTCGTGACTTCAGTGACCTTCTTCCTTAAGACGGGCAGCCTCAGCCTGACGACCTTCCTCCCTGGACTGCTTCCTTCTTTGCATTTTTCCATCGCCTCGATGTTGGTGATGAGTTGGTGTCCAATCCGCAAGAGCGGCCAGGAAGTCAATATGAAAGCTAAGGAATGAACTAAGTGAAGAAGCGAAAGGAAGAAAAAAGTAAATCAGCCTATCTCAAGAAAGGACCCCAAGGAGTCCCAAACCTACTGTTCAGGATCGGCATGGATGATCCTGTAGATGATCTCGAGCAAATGCACCCATCGACCAACCTTTTTATTAATCTCTATTGTTGAAGGGATTCTCCCTCGGATCCTCTTCGAAGCTATTGGACCCTTCGATGGTAGCCCTACTGCTGCTGATCTTGCGGGCCACCGTTTCTTCCTTCTCTTCCTTTCGACCCCCGACGCCTCCTCGGGATGACACTCTGGAGCGGGAACCTCGATTGGAGGGCTTCTTGAAGAAGCTCGGGGGACTGCGGCTCAACGTCGGAGGGGGCATCAATGATAATGAGCGCCTGGGCAAGCACGATCGAGCTTGTCTCCTCTACCCTTGCCTTCTTCGCCGACCCAAAGTTGCGGTGCCTTTCTCTTGTGGGCCTTGAGACCCTTGGCTAGTATCTGAGTTGCGTCTGCATCCATATCTGCAATAAAAAAAGATCAGCATAGCTTAGAATAGAATAAGAGAAAGAGGAAGTAGCAAATAACCTGAGAAAGAATAAATACTGACAGGGTTGAGAGGGCTCAGGCCGATATTGAATAAAGTTGCTCCTTCAGAAGGTTGGGGAGGAGAGGAACTGGATAAGTCTTAAGTTTATTGGAGGCTTCAAGGTCATCCTTTCCTAGGCTAGAAGCCCGACGGACAGAGTCCCTCAGGGAGCCCCAAGGGGGGCAACCCCAGCATCAGGGTCAGGCATCGGACGTAGAAGTACCTCTCCTTCCAGTTGTGGATAGAAGAGGGGCACTTTTCAGCAACCCCTTTCTATCGAACTAGGGAGAGAAGTACCACCAGTCTTTTGCCAAAGGGTGATGCTTAAAGGTATAAAAGTTTCCTAAACAAGGGAAGAGTTGGCTGGACTTCAGCTAAATGACAAAGGAAAAGAAATCCTATCAGAAACCTAAAGGAGTTCGACACTACAGAAACTAAAGAAATATTTAAAAATAAAAAAGAGCAACAACAAAAGGTGGGAGTGGAAGTCGAAAGCCCGGTGCGGAAGGCTTCCTGGTATAAACAAAAGCGGCCAGGGGGAGGGGCGCTAGCCCGGTCAGTTGGCCCGAGAAGCTCAAGCTCATACTCCGGAGGAATCCTATACTAAATCCTAATCAGTGAGAGTTCGTTCGAGGTCAAAGAGCTGGAATGGTGTCTGGTACAAAGATCGAACGAGGTTCGATCCTAAGTATGGGTTCATCTACAGTATTAGGATTTTGGGGGGCTGGAGCTGACAAACTTCTAGAACTGCTAGAGGAGGAAGTGTTGGAGGATATTTTGAATCAAATGAAAATCTCGAAAAAATTAAAAAAATAGGGAACAAGGCACTCGCAGAGAAATCGAACGAGCGGAATGCAGAGGAAGAAAAATGGAAGAACAGCAAGAAAAAGAAGGGTTTCGAAACTAATCTAGGCTGGTCCGAGAGGTGCAAGAGGGCAGCGAAGGTGATGAAGGTCGATCTGAAGGGTGCCTAAGATCGAGAGAGATGCTGGAGGAGGACGAAGCTCTCGGGGAAGAAGAGGGGACTGAAGAAAAATCTCAAGTAAGGTGAAACCCCTGAAGGAGGGGGACGGATTTTAAATAGACCTCAGGGTCCGACGCAATAATGATTGCAGATCTCCTTTGACCGATCTACAACCGTCGCGTGTCCCACTCATCGTGGCAGACGACTGACGACTGACAGAATCATTATTGTGCTATATCTGGAGCAAAGCTCTAGCAAAAAATTTCAAAAAAATCTTTTCAAATCATCTCGATCTGAAAAGACTCCAGCACCGGCGTGCCAAACGCCAAAATATTTGAAAACAATCGAGTAGGAAAATCAAAGGGGGCAACTTTGACTGTGAAAATTTTTTTGTACTTCATTCGAATTCGAAGTCGAAAGTAGGAGAACTAGTATTGGGTATAAAATAACTCCAGCCGAAGTTCGTAAGAGGCCAACCCTCCCAGGACTCTTCCGACTTTCGACCTTGTGCGGTGTCTTTCTGAACTCCCTCGACCATTCGAGCTTCCACAATACCATCCAGACTCCTCCAGCAGTTGACCTTCCACAGTGTCCTCCAGATTCCTCCAACGGACGAACTCCTATCATACTCTCCAGACTTCTCTAATAATGAGCTCCTTCAGTCGTCTATCGGACTACTCCAAATGCTCTTTGGGCTTCACTATCAGTCGATTTTCTACAGTGATCGACTACTCTCCGAATCTCTTCCAGACTTCCTCCTATCATGATCGACTTTACTCTGAGCTTCTTTCAGACTTCAACAAGTTCGGGCATCTCCAGCAGTAGGACTTCTATAGTAACCAGACTCCATCTAATTTTCTACAGTGGTCGACCGCCTTTTGAATTTCTTTCGAGCTTCTACAGTAAGCAAATTCTGTCCGAACTTCTATTGCAAACGGACTTCAGTCGAACTTCTACAATAAGCGATCTCCATCTAGGCTTCCACGGCAATTGGTCTCCATCCGAGCTTCTACAATAAGCGATCTCCATCCGGGCTTCCATGGCAATTGATCTCCATCCGAGCTTCTATAGTAAGCGACCTCCTTCCAGACTTCTGCAAGAATCAGACTCCGTCCGAACTTCTACAGCGGATGGATTTTAGATGAACTTCTACAATGGACAGGCTCCAACAGTCAGATTTCTACAGTGACTGATTGTCTCCGATGTCTTTCATACCTCTCCAGCCATCAACCTTCAACAGCATCAACCGGACTTCAACAGTGCCAACCAGACCCCTCCAATGCACAAATTTCTTTCGGACCCCTCCAACGGTCGATCTTCCACAGTGTCCTCCAGACTCCTCCAGTGAACGAACTTCCATAATACCTTCCACACTCTCCTCTCGGTCAACCTTCTATAGCACCTTCTGAATTCCGCTATCGATCAACCTTCTGTCAGATTTCTTATGCAACTGGACCTCTCCAGCAGAAGTCTTCAGACAAGCTTCTACATCAGACAAATTTCAGACGAACTTCTCTAGCAATCGGACTCCAGCCAGATTTCTCCAATAGAAAGTCTCCGTCTGGGCTTCTACAGTAGATGACTTTCATCTGTAGCATCAATGCCTAACGTACCCAACAACAGTTAACCCATCAGCAACTTCAAAAATATCCGAGCTTCTCTTAGATTGCTGAGACAGAGAGCTATTCCGCTCCACCAGATGTCCTAACCAAGCTTCAGCCATCCAACTCGAACTCCCCAGCAAGTCACGACAACGGACACCACTCCACTATCTGTAACAAACTCCACGTGGCCCTGCCACTCTCCGACAAGTCGCGACAACAGACACCACTCCACTCTCTGTAACAAACTCCACGTGGCCCCGCCACTCTCTGGCAAGTCGTGACAACGGACACCATTACTCTCCATAACAAACTCCACGTGACCCTGAATGCCCCACTACCAGGCAGTTACGGACATCGCTATCAATCGGTTACGCTCTCCTGTCTATAAAAGAGACCCCCCAGATACGTTTTTCTCTAAGCTCTAAGCACTATCTCTAAACTCTACTAAAATCCCATTCAAGTACTCCATTTCTGTTGAAGCAGAGTACTGACTTGAGCATCAGAGGGTCTTACCGGAGCACCCCAACTCCGGTTTAAACTTTCCTTGCAGGTCCCGATGGCGGTCATGATCCCCTCGACTCCAGCTTCTCCGGCATCAATGAAATTCTGCACCAACAGAATTCCATCGATGCCGGAGAAGTTGGAGTTGAGGAGATCATGGCCGCCACTGGGACCTGCAAGGAAAGTCTAAATCAGAGTTGGGGGTGCTCCAGCAAGACCCTCTGATGCTCAAATCAGTACTCTGCTTCAACAGAAATGGAGTACTCGAATGAGATTTTGGCAGAGTTTAGAAATAGTGCTTAGAGCTTAGAGGAGAACGTATCTGGGGCTCTCTTTTATAGACGGGAGAGCATAACTGATTGATACCGATGTCCGTAACTGCCTGGTAGTGGGCCGTTCGGGGCCACGTGGAGTTTGTTACGGAGAGTAGTGGTGTCTGTTATCGCGACTTGCCGGAGAGTGGCGGGGCCACATGGAGTTTGTTACAGAGAGTGGAGTGGTGTCCATTATCGCGACTTGTCAAAGAGTGGTGGGGCCACGTGGAGTTTGTTATAGAGAGTGGAGTGGTGTCCGTTGTCGCAACTTGCCGGGGAGTTCGGGCCGGATGGCTGAAGCTCGGTTGGGACGTCTGGTGGAGTGGAATAGCTCTCTATCTCAGTAATCTAAGAGAAGCTCGAATATTTTCGAGGTTGCTGACGGGTTAACTGTTGTTAGGTGCCTTAGGTGTTGGTGCTGTAGACGAAAGTCATCTACTGTAGAAGCCCGGACGGAGACTTTCTGTTGGAGAAATCCGACTGGAGTCTGATTGCTAGAGAAGTCCGTCTGGAATTTGTCTAATGTAGAAGCTTGTCTGAAGACTGTCCGTTGGAGAGGTTTGGTTGCATGAGGAATCCGACAGAAGGTCGACCGATAGTGGAATTCGAAAGACGCTGCAGAAGGTTGACCGAGAGGAGAGTCCAAAAGGCATTATGAAAGTTTGTCTGCTGCAGGAGTTTGGAGGACACTGTGGAAGGTCGATCGCTGGAGGGGTCCGGAGGAAACTTGAGCATCGGAGGGTCTTGTCAGAGCACCCCCAACTCTGATTTAGACTTTCCTTGCAGGTCCCGATAGTGGCCGTGATCCCCTCGACTCTAGCTTCTCCGGCATCGATGGAATTCTGCACCAACAAGTTCTATTCCTTATGCTTCAGCTATAAGATTAATAATATATGCTATGTTATGTACCAGGCCTGATGTTGCTTATACCGTGGGCATTGTAAGTAGATTTCAGGCTGATATCGAGGAGGATCATTGAAAAGCTATGAAAAATATACTCAAGTACTTGAGAAGGACTAGAGATATTTTTCTGATATATGGTGGATCTAATTTAAAACTGAAAGGTTATATCGATTCTAGTTTTCAATCTGATTCGGATGACAGCAAATTGATATCTGGATATGTGTTCACCTTGTATGGTGGTGCGGTAAGTTGAAAAAGTTTCAAACAGTAAACTGTTGCTGACTCGATCATTGAGGCTGAGTATATTGCTGCAAGTGAGGCTGCTAAGGAGGTCGTCTAGATAAAAAAATTCATCACAGAGTTGGGTGTGGTTTCAGAGATTGAACAACCAGTGCCCTTTTATTGTGATAATACTGGGGCAGTTGCTCAAGCCAAAAAATCAAGATCTCACCATAAATCCAAGCACATCCTAGGATGGTTCGACCTCATTCGGAAGATAGTTGATAGATGCGATGTGATCGTGGAGCGAGTTGACATCAAGAATAATATAGCAGACCCATGCACTAAGGCCTTGTCAATGCAGCAGTTTCACTGCCATCTTGATAGCATGGGAATCAAGTATAGGGATGATTCGCTTTAAGTACAAGTGGAAGATTGAAAGAATAATATCCTACAAGTCAATCGTAAATGAGATGCGATAGGATATTTTTATAATTTATCTTCCAAACTCATGTAAATTGATATTTATTATTAATAAAATAAGTATTTTTGATTCATTATATGCTGCATCTTATTAATTTTAAGATTATAATGAACCTCATAGGTTGGGGCAATTATTTTAGGACCGTGATGAGATCACACCAGTGAGATCTAATTCTTCGATAGCTCTGATCTAAAATATTTCTAGTCATTGGTACATTGAATCGAAGATCAATGATATCGGTAAGACTTTCATGTCCTATGCATGCTCATAAATGAGGGTGGTTGATCTCACAACCACTTATGTGATGACACTAATACAAGGATATGGGTGCTCATTAGAGAATGAGTTTATTGAATTGACCTATGAGAGAATATCAGATAGAGTCTTATTTACATGTCAACTAATATTTCTCTAGTGGGAGTTGTGTAAGTGATCCATAGACCTGAGGTCACCATGGTACCTTGTGTACATGGATCCATATTTTGGTTCACTATCTAATTTGATTCTTTGATCCTTGTGTGAGATGTTCTAGATGTGGTGAAGTATGTATGGAGGTTATGAGTGATCAATAAGGGATCAGTCACTCCTAATAAGAGGAGCGAACATCTTATGTGATCTCATAGGATGATGATTCTGGAAGTCTTTGGCAAAAGCGGGATGATAATTAAAAAAAAAATTTAGTATATTATGATCTGAATCATCACCTTCTAATCGAGATACATAATAATAAGTGATTGAGTTTGACATATTTTCATGCCTACAAATCATCTGGGATGTTGTTTGACTGAAAGATTGAATTACATGAGAACTTACCATTGAAGAATATTTTGATAATTTTTTATCAAAATTTTAAATCTTTTGGATAGTCATGATATATTGCTAGATGTCAATTTTGACTTATGAATTTATCAAAATTAAAAGAGTTTAATTCTGGAGTCAATTTGGAAGAGTCCAAGTTGATTGGGACTCTTTGGGTGACCTAATCTCATCGGATTAGGGTTACGTTGAAATTCTGGATCTACTACTGATTAGATTTGGAACCCAATGGGTTACACACTTTGAGATTTGATCTTAATCTAATCTAATTAGAGTTTAATATAAATTTTATGGATTAATTTGATATACTAGCACATTGTATTAATCCAAGTTCCCAAATTGGTTTAGATCAAATTGTTTGAGCTAACCTAGACTAGTTGGCTTTGACCTAATAAGATTGTGTCAATGGATTGGATCCTTATCCAACTTGAAAGAGTTTCAAGTGGAGAAGGAGTCCTCCATATCCACCAAAAGTCACAGAAAAAAATAAATGCCGCCCACCTTAAATTGCCGTGAGAAGTGGAGAGTCCTTCTTAATGAAGGCTCTTAACTATTACGCGTTATCTTAAATTCCTGATCAGTTCTCCTATGATTTGATACTAAATTTATTTTAAATTTTTATGACATATAAAAGACTAAAATTTATTTTACTCCAAATATCTAAATCACCAAAAATTTACTCCATGAATTTATTTGGGGCATGGGAAGTTGGAGCACCAAAGGTTGGTGCCCCATGGTCTCATGTGATGTCCCTTGGTCCCCTATTTATAGGGGATGCCCCAGATGGTTTCTTATAGTGATTTTTCGTTTAGATTAAGAGGATGGATGTGGAAACTATAAGAAAAAAATATAAAAAAATTTTGAGGAAAAAAAGAGGGAATTTTGAGTGGCAAAAGTTGCTACTAGGGTGGTGAGATTTTTAGCAAGTGTTGCTTGAGTGTCCTAGGATTTAATTTTTTCATATGTTGGAGCTAAAAATCAAATTCTAGATTGTGTGACATCTGAAGAGTGTCTTCTTGATGTTATTTTAGTGGTGAGATCAAAGGCAACTGGGCTTTCGTGCAATCATGACGTAAGTTCGAAGCCGATAGTGTTCTTAAGAAGACAAGGTTGCGGTAGCGCATTGGTTGGGAAGGATTTTGGCCAACTTCTATATGGATCACCATTGGAGGACTTCTATATTGGGATCTTATGGAGAACATCAATATACCACTTTTTCATATCAATTAAAGTATAATTTTCTATCTCTTTGCATGCTTGAATTTGCTTTGATCGTGATCGGCAAAGTGATTCTAGGGTTTTGGATTCGGCTCGATAGTTTTATTTGATAAGGCTATTGATTTGATTATTTTAAAAATTTTAAAAATTATTTTTCACTACGTGGTTAGAATCCAACATCCAAAACTCAGGAGTAAAAGCAAAATGATTATAATTAAGGAGTAAAGAAGGTCAAACCTATAGATAGTACCTACTTAGACACAGGAAACAAAGGTAGAGGATGAACAGATAGACATACAAAATGGAGATAAAGGATAGACTAGAGTAAATCCTACAAGAAATAAAGTAAAGGATTAACAACACTCAAATGTAAAGGACTAATAGGATTCAGACATATAACACACAGACTAACAAAAGTCTAAAGACAAACTAAGTACATAAAATAAAAATCTAAATTAAGGCACAGGCTAATGGAAGGGACATAGGCTATTGGAAAGCTATAAAGAACATGGCATAGGCTAATGGAAGGGACATAGGCTACTGGAAGGCCATAAAGAACTAGCATAAATGAACAAAAATTAATAAGAGAACAAAAGCTAGTAACTAAATATAAACTAGAGACTATAGGTTAATGAATTAAATTTTCTAATTATTAAGACTATCCAGACTGCAAGTAAACAAACTGATATAAAAGCAAGAAGAACTAATATAAGAGCAGAAGCATAAATGCACTAAATAAACTACAGAGTAAATTTTAGGCTATTAATAAAAGTAAAATATAAAATATAAACTATTGAGTAAACTACTAAGCTATGATTAACAAACTTAAAAGATAAACTAACTAAAAATTAAAAGTAAACTGAATAACTTCGACTAACTACAATAAATAAGACTAACAGTGCAAACAAACTAATCACTATATAACTATAGTAAATAAAACAAAAATAAGTAAGCATAGAATAAACCAAAATGAAAAATACTACTAACAGAAAGAAATAAAACTTAACTAAAAAAATACAGTAAATAGAAACAAAGTGAAATGTACAGACCCAAATTTAACTAAGAGCAGATAAATTTAAATAAAATAAAACTACTAACATAATAAAATAAAGTACAGTATTTAAACAAAGAAATAAATAAAAAGCTTAAAGTAAATAGGGTACATTCACTAATCTGATAGTATATAATCACTCCATTATTTACTTCACGATTGCATGATAGATTATACTATATTTTTAGTACAATCTTATAATATGTTACAGATGGTATTTGGATTGTTTATCTTGATTGATCTATTATTTACTTCATAATCTCTACCAATCTTAGAGTTGTTTATCCTTAAGAGACTAATCTGTTGTTTACTTTATAGTCTCGATAGTATTTCGGTTGTTTACTATCATGCTACAGTAACATGCTACAGTATACAACAGTATTGCATAGTATTTCTGAAGAAAAAACTACCTTTTTCCTTTGTAGGATCTTCCAGATTTCATCAAATCTGGGGTGGAATAATTTAAAAATTTTATCCTATGCTATTTCAAATCTAATATCTGTTAGATCTAATTTTATTATCTGATATTTAAAATCTAAAATTAAATCTAAAAGTATGAAAAGTATAGACATACCTCAAGGGCAATCTAATTACCCTGTAGATGATCTCAGCACAGCCCGAGGTTCTGATGTAGCCATGCAAGTGCCTGGCCTCTACCAGTATCCACTCAGATAGGACCTAGAACATCTTCTCCTCACAAATCTATGCTCTAAAAATTAGATCTCTATCTGATTTGAAAGTGCTTCAGAACTCCTTCTAAAGTTAGAGCAGCAGCCTGTTGAAGATGTCCTGCGGCCTTCCTGTTCCAGGCATCACCATGCCTTTTCCTTGCACCAGATGAATGTCCAACTCCTTGGATGTGAAGAGGAGAGATAGGAGAGTAGGGAGGATGTGGAGAAGAAGGGAGGGGGTGGTATCTATTGGGTTTGGTGCATAAAACAACTTCCTCCTAAAACCCTAGGTGCAGAAGGGTTTATATAGACCCTGTATGCTATGCAGTGCCACATCATTCAACCAATCAAAAAATTCTAATAAATTTTGAAAAAATTTTGATTAGTTGCTTGATATCATCTGATCACATTAAATTAAAACCCAAGCCTCTATCTCAAAGTTGGCACCAACACTGGATAAGGACAAAGAGAGGTTGGTGCCAAAGAGTCCAATCTTATCAAGACTCTCCAACCTTATCCACTTGGGGTGCCCACTTAATCCAATTAGGCTCGCACCATAATCTGATTATGGCACCCAATTTGATATGGTTTGGCTCCATAAAAATCCTCCAATAAGCTCTTGCCAAGTGGCCTTCAATTTAAGACCCATATGTCAACTTTTGACAAATGTCCTAAAATGAAATTGGCAGGTGACAGGAATTAGCAGGTGCTTGTCTTAAATTTATCTCATGAATTAAGACAAGCCTTTTCTGAGCTGGACAAGCTTTATTTAGACTGAAAAAAACTTTTTCAAGGTTCTCTGCATGAGTCAAATCACATTTGGCTCAGTAGAGATAGAAAAGATCACATGAGAAGAAAGTTAGGCTCAATCGTGTGCTAACACAATTTTCTTGAACCTAATTGGATCTTATCTAAATCAATTAGGTTAGCCCAATTGATGACATTCAGACCCTAACCCTTGTTTGTGTGATCTAGTTAGGTCCAATTTCGTATGGTAATGAGATATGTCGTGATCTCATCATCGACATCATCGAAACTCCTTTCGATAGATCAGAACTCTTCTGATTCAGACAATTAGAATGATAGATCATCAATATCATTCTAATTGCTCCCAAAATCCACCAGTGACTCCTAGCAGTATGTGGTGGCAATCCATCAGAACTGAACACGAACCTCTCGGTGCAGCTACCTGTGTGATTGAGTTCCTCTATCATGAGTCCCGACTGAATTAGGGTTAAGGTGAACTCGTCAAATCCAACATCAGTCATATGAATCAATCGATCGATCTAAGTCCGATGTGAAACCCCAATGGAAAACTTTTTTTCCATTATTTCACTCTGCCATGGCCATGGACTTAAGGACTCGATCTTTCGATCATCATAGGACTACTCCTCTCATCTATCGAGGTTGATAGATCCCATCTTAGTGCGATCTAGTTCCTACAATGAATATGCTACAGCCAACATATACCTCAGGATTCTGAATGGCTAGGAGACTGAGTTATGGTTTAGTCAAACTATAACATACTCAAGGTGAACTATCGATGCACCTCAGGTCAAAGAACTAGACACACAACTATAGCATCGAGCTAGTCATCGACGAGAAGGTAGACTTCCTTATGACTACTCGAGGTGGTCACGCTCAGTACTCTCGTTCTCTATGAATACCTGTACTCTCGCTCTGGTGTCTCCACACCATAGACTCAAGACACATCTATCCTAAGAAAGAAATTATACACCAACCTTCCGGATCGATCACCATCCCCGTGATGATCCTATGGTCAGGAGCTGTTTATGAGTTAGTTATGTAAATTCATGCCTTAAATTTTTAACTCTTGAAAATATGAATTGACATTCCTACTAACTCAAAGGATGTATCACAGACACAATGTACAAAATGTGATAGAAGAATAATCTATTTATTAATTTATAGTCAAAATTATAAATTTATCCTTAGATATGTATAGGAATGTGTCAGCCAATCTGACATCTAGGGTACACATCTAACAAACTCTCACTTGACCTAATGCCAATTGGCTACATATCTAAGTCCCATCTTTTCAAGGTGGGCTTCGATCTTTTGCTGGCCTAATGACTTTGTCAGTGGGTCTACCACATTGTCTGTGGAGTCGACTCTCTTAACCTCGACATAACCCTTTTCGAGGTAATCACGGATCAGATGGAATCGCCGCTCGATGTGTTTGGACTTCTGGTGAGACCTTGGCTCCTTAGCTAGGGTTATGGCACCATTATTGTCGCAGTAAAGAGGGATGGCTTTCGATGACATCACTTCAGGCTCCACAGCAAACTTCTTGTACCAGAATACCTTTTTTGCAGCTTCCGATGCAGCAATATACTCTGCCTCCATGGTGGAATTAGTAATCACCGTCTGCTTGAAACTCTTCCAGCTAACTGCACCACCATTGCAAATGAGCAGACTCTAAGATATCTTTCAATCATCTATATCAGACATAAAGTCTAAGTCTGTATATCCTTGAATTTGGAGTTCTCCATTCTTAAAGACTAGAAACATATCCTTAGTCCTTCTCAAGTACTTAAGGATACATTTCATAGAAGTCCAGTGCTCTTCGCCTGGATTCTACTGATATCTGCTTGTGACACTCACAGCATGGGCTATATCAGGTCGTGTACATAGCATGGCATACATGAGGCTCCCTATTGCCGAAGCATAAGGGATTTTGCTCATGCGTTCAATCTCCTCAGGTGTGCTAGGGCACATTTTCTTGGAGAGATGAATGCCATATCTAAAAGGTACTAAACCTCTTTTAGAGTTTTCCATGCTAAACCTTTTTAGCACCTCCTCTATGTACATCTTCTGTAAAAGTCCCAGCATCTTATTTGGTCTATCTCTATAGACCTTAATACCCAGTATAAAGGATGCCTCTCCTAGATCTTTCATAGAGAACTCCTTAGACAACCATACTTTGACTGAGGTCAACATGAGAATGTCATTTTCAATTAGAAGGATGTCATCTTTGTACAATACGAGGAAGACAACTGCACTCTCACTGACCTTTTTGAACACACATGATTTCTCCTCATTCTTGATGAAACCAAACATTTTGATCACATCATTGAAATGAGTATTCCAACTCCGAGATGCTTGCTTAAGTCCATAAATGGACCTTTGTAGCTTGCAGATCCTGTGATCATTATCATTGGATGTGAAACCAAACGACTGTTCCATATAGATATCTTCCTCAAGATATCCATTTAAGAACACTATTTTCACATCCATCTACCATATTTCATAATCGAAATAGGCTGCAACAGCAAGCAATGTACGGATGGATTTTAGCATGGCTACGGACGAGAAGGTATCCTGATAGTCAATACCTTCGCACTGACTATAACCTTTTGCTACGAGCCTAGCCTTGAATGTCTCCACATTCCCATCTGTACCTATCTTTCTCTTGAAGATCCATTTACACCCAATAGGTACAATACCTTCAGATAGATCTACCAAGGTCCAGACTTGGTTTGAGTGCATTGAGTCAATTTCTGATCTCATTGCCTCTAGCCATTTCTCGGAGACGATATCTGATATTACCTCATCATAGGTCTTGGGATCATCACCATGAACCCTATTTCTCATGAGGAACATTTTCTCTACATCCTTTTGTATGGTATCTAAGTACCTTTCAGGAGGATGGAATACCCTAGTCGATCTACGAGGTGGAAGAGGTTTGTTGGACTGGTTCTGATTGATTAGGTTCCTCAGGTTCTTGAGCTCATTGCTCTTGGGAGACATTTTCCTTGAGCTTAACTATTCTTCCGATGCCACCATCTTGAATAAACTATTTTTCAAAAAAAATAGCATTTCGACTCACAATCACATTATGATCTTTCGGAATATAAAAATAGTATCCTAATGACACTTTAAGATATCCTATGAACCGATCTCTAAAAGACCTGAACTCTAACTTGTCTGTCTGCTGTCTCTTGACATGAGCCGGACAACCTCAAATTCTGAGATAATTCAGACTTGGCTTCTTACCATGCCATATCTCATATGGTGTGGTAGGAACAGTTTTAGAGAAAATCCTATTCAATACATAAATTGCTGTCATGAGACAATGTCCCCAAAAAAATTTTGGAAGGTCGGTGAAGCTCACCATGAAATGGACCATATCTAATAAATTAGATTTAATTCATATTTTAATCTCATTAAAATATAAAACTTAAGACCATTCATGGATTCAACTAATCCTAGTCTAGTCATGCATCTTATGCATGTTAGATCTTTTTAGATTTAATTTTAAATATTTTGATTTTAGATCCTATCACATCTGATGTGACATCTAAAATCTTTTAATATCAGATAAATAAAAATTAAAATCAGATCTAAAATAGATCTGAAATAGAGCCAACAACCTGGCTCTGATACCACTTGAAGGGAGAAAACCGCTTTTCCTCGTAGGATCTTTCAGATTTCATCAAATCTGGAGTGGAATAATTTTTAAAAAAATTATCCTATATATTTTAGATCTAATTCTCTAAATCTAATTTTATTATCTGATATTTAAAATCTAAAATTAAATCTAAATCTATGATGAAAGAAGAAGTACCTCAAGAGTAATCTGATTACCCTGTAGATGATCTCTGCACAGCCCGAGGTTCTGATGTAGCCACGCAAGCGCCTGGCCTCTATCAGTATCTACTTGGATAGGATCTAGAATGTCTTCTCCTCATGAATCTATGCTCCAAAAATTAAATCTTTATCTGATTTGAAAGTGCTTCAGAACTCCTTCTGAAGTTGGAGCAGCAGCCTGTCGAAGATGTCCTGTAGCCTTCTGTTCCAGGCGTCACCACGCCTTGGATCTTTGCCAGATGGACGTCCAACTCTTTGGATGTGAAGAGGGGAGGAAGGAGAGTAGGGAAGACATGGAGAAGAGGAGATGGGGTGGCAGTTATTGGGTTTTGTGCATAAAATAATTTCTTTTACGAAACCCTAGGCACAGCAGGGTTTATATAGACCCTGTATGCTGTGCAGTGCCACATTATTCAACCAATCAAAAAATTCTAATAAATTTTGGAAAAATTTTGATTGATGGAGTGATGTCATCTGATCACATCAGATAAAAACCCCACCCTCTCTCCTAAGTTGGCACCAACATTGGATAAGCTCAATCAAGGTGGCGCCAAAGAGTCCATGTTTATCAGGACTCTTTGGTTCTTATCCATTTGGGGTGCCCACTTTAATCCAATTGGGCTCATGCCATAATCTGATTATGGCACCCAATTCAATTGGGTTTTGGCATGCGGACACTCCATAAAAATTTTCTAATGAGCCCTCTTCAGTTTAAGACCCATATGTCAACTTTTGACAGATATCCTAAAATAAAATTGACAGGTGCTAAAAATTAGTAGGTGTTGTCTTAAATTCATCTCATGAATTAAGACAAGCCTTTTCTGAGCAGGACAAGCTTCATTTAGACTGAGAGAAATCTTTTCAAGATTCTCTGGATGAGTCAAATCATATTTGGCTCAGTAGAGACAGAAAAGATTACACGAGGAGAAAGTTAGGCTCAATTGTGTGCTAGCATGATTTCCTTGAACCTAATTGGATCTAATCCAAATCAATTGGGTTAGCCCAATTGATGACATCTAGATCTTAACCCTTGTTTGTGTGACCTAGTTAGATTCAATTTCATATGGTAATGAGACATGTCATGATCTCATCATCAACATCATCGAAACTCATTTCGATGGATCATAACTTTTCTGATTCAGACAATTAGAATGATCGATCATCAATATCATTCTAATTGCTCCCAAAATCCATCAGTGACACCTAGCAGTATGTGATGGCAACCCATCAGAATTGAAGATGAATCTCTCGATGCAGTTACCTGTGTGATTGAGTTCCTCTATCATGAGTCCTGACTGAATTAGGGTTAAGGTGAACTCGTCAAATCCAACATCAGTCATATGAGCTAATCGATCGATCCGAGTCCGATGTGAAATCTTAATGAAAAATTCTTTTCTATTATTTCACTCTGCCATGGCCATGGGCTTAAGGATTCGATCTTTCAATTATCATAGGACTACTTCTCTCATCTATCGAGGTTGATAGATCCCATCTTGGTGCGACCTAGTTTCTACAATGAATATGCCACAGCCAACATATACCTCAGGATTTCGAATGGCTAGGAGACCAAGTTATGGTGTAGTCAAACTATAACACACTCAAGGTGAACTGTCAATGCACCTTAGGTCAAAGAACTAGACACACAACTACAGCATTGAGCTAGTCATCGATGAGAAGGTAGACTTCCTTATGACTGCTCGAAGTGGTCACGCTCAGTACTCTTGTTCTCAACGAATACCTGTACTCTCGCTTTGGTGTCTCCACACCATAGACTCAAGACACATCTACCCTAAAAAAGTGATCGTACACCAACCTTTCAGATCGATTACTATCCTCATGATGATCCTATGGTCAGGAGCTATTTATGAGTTAGTTATGTAAATTCATGTCTTAAATTTTTAACTCTTGAAAATATAAATTTATATTCCCACTAACTCAAAGGATGTATCACAGACACAATGTACACAATGTGATAGAAGAATAACCCTTTTATTCATTTATAGTCAAAATTATAAATTTTTCTTTAGATCTGTACAGGAATGTGTCAGCCGATCTAGCATCTAGGGCACACATCTAGCAAACTCCCACTTGAACTAATGCCAATTGGCTACATATCTAAGTCCCATCTTCTCAAGGTGGGCTTCGATCTTTTGCTGACCTAATGGCTTTGTGAGCGGGTCTGCCATATTGTTTGTGGCTTCAATCTTCTGTTGGCCCAATGGCTTAGTCAGCGGGTCTGCCACATTATCTGTGGAGTTGACTCTCTTGACCTCAACATAACCCTTTTCGAGGTAATCACGGATCAAATGGAATCATCGCTCGACGTGCTTGGACTTCTGGTGAGACCTTGGCTCCTTAGCTAGGGCTATGGCACCATTATTGTTGCAGTAAAGAGATATGGCATCCGATGACATCACTCCAAGCTCTACGGCAAACTTCTTGTACTAGAATGCCTCCTTCGCAGCTTCCGATGCAGCAATATATTCTGCCTCCATGGTGGAATCAGCAATCACCGTCTGCTTGGAACTCTTCCAGCTAACTGCACCACCATTGCAAATGAACAGACTCCCAGATGTCGACTTTCAATCATCTATATCAGACATAAAGTCTGAGTCTGTATATCCCTGAATCTGGAGTTCTCCATTCCCAAAGACTAGAAACATATCCTTAGTCCTTCTTAAGTACTTAAGGATACATTTCACAGAAGTCTAGTGCTCTTCGCCTGGATTTGACTGATATCTACTTGTGACACTCACAGCATGGGCTATATCAGGTCATGTACATAGCATGGCATACATGAGGCTCCCTATTATCGAAACATAAGGGATCTTGCTCATGCATTCAATCTCCTCAGGTGTGCTAGGGCACATCTTCTTGGAGAGATGAATGCCATGTCTAAAAGGTAATAAACCTCTTTTGGAGTTTTTCATGTTAAATCTTTTTAGCACCTCCTCTATGTACATCTTCTGTGAAAGTCTGAGCATCCTATTTGGTCTATCTCTATAGACCTTAATACCCAGTATAAAGGATGCCTCTCCTAGATCTTTCATAGAGAACTCCTTAGACAACCATGCTTTGACTGAGGTCAACATGGGAATGTCATTCCCAATTAGGAGGATGTCATCTACGTGCAATACGAGGAAGACAACTGCGCTCTCACTGACCTTTTTGAACACACATGGTTCCTCCTCATTCTTGATGAAATCAAATATTTTGATCACATCATTAAAATGAGTATTCCAACTCCGAGATGCTTGCTTAAGTCCATAAATGGACCTTTGCAGCTTGCAGATGTTGTGATCATCATCACTGGATGTGAAACCAAGCGGCAGTTCCATATAGATATCTTCCTCAAGATGTCCATTTAAGAACGCCGTTTTCACATCCATCTATCATATTTCATAATCGAAATAGGCTGCAATAGCAAGCAATGTGCGGATGGATTTTAGCATGGCTACGGATGAAAAGGTATCCTGATAGTCAATGCCTTCGCACTGACTATAACCTTTCGCTACGAGCCTAGCCTTGAATGTCTCCATATTTTCATCTGCACCTATCTTTCTTTTGAAGATCCATTTACACCCAATAGGTACAATACCTTCAGACGGATCTACCAAGATCCAGACTTGGTTTGAGTGCATCGAGTCAATTTCTGATCTCATTGCCTCTAACCATTTCTCAGAGTCGATATCTAATATCACCTCATCATAGGTCTTGGGATCATCACCATGAGCCCTATTTTTCCATAAAAAATATTTCCTCTACTTTCTCTTGTATGGTACCTAAGTACCTTTCAGGAGGATGGAAAATCCTAGTCGATCTACGAGGTGGAAGAGGTTGTGTTGGGACTGGTTCTGATTGATTAGGTTCCTCAGGTTCTTAAGCTCATTGCTCTTGGGAGACATTCTCCTTGAGCTTAACTATTCTTCCGATGCCACCATCTTGAATAAACTATTTTTCAAGAAAAATAGCATTTCGACTCACAATCACATTGTGATCTTTCGAAATATAGAAATAGTATCCTAATGACTCTTTAGGATATCCTATGAATCGAGCTCTAAAAGATCTGAACTCTAACTTGTCCGCCTGCTGTCTCTTGACATGAGCCGGACAACCCTAAATTCTGAGATGATTCAGACTTGACTTCTTACCATGCCATATCTCATACGGTGTGGTAGGAACGGTTTTAGAGAAAACCCTATTCAATACATAAATTACTGTCATGAGAAAATATCCCCAAAGAAACTCAGAGAGGTCTGTGAAGCTCATCATAAAACAGACCATATCTAATAGGGTCCGATTTCTCCGTTCTGAAACTCCATTGAGTTGAGGCATTCCAGGTGGAGTCCATTGAGAGACTATGCCATTATCCTTAAGATAGTCTAAGAACTCTCGACTAAGTTATTCACCTCCTCGATCTGATCGAAGAACCTTAATGGGCTTTTCTGTTTGTTTTTCTACCTCATGTCTGAATTCTTTGAACCTTTCAAAAGCTTCAGACTTGTGTTTCATTAGAAACACATACCCTTACCTAGACATATCATCGGTAAAGGTAATGAAGTAGATGTAGTTGCCTCTAGCCGGCACATCAAATGGGCCGCACACATCCGTATGTACTAGGGCAAGTAGGTCTGTGGTTTTTTTCCCATGTCCCATAAAAGAAAGCTTGGTCATTTTGCCTTGAAGGCATGATTCACAAACTGGATATGACTCGAAAGTCAACGGACTCAATAGCCCAGATTTCTCCGATTTGTTAACCCTGTCTTCCGCTATATGACCTGGCCTTAGGTGCCATAGATACTTATCATTTAGACTATCTCTAGGCCTTTTAATTCTTATGGCATTCATATTTTGCTCAATATTAAATACAGATACATCAATATGTAGCTGATAGAGACCGTTAATAAGAAAACCATCTACAACTTTATTATTTTCATAAAAAATATTACAATGGTCCTTATGAAAGCTAATCACATAGCCTTCTTGTGCTAAACATGAAACAGAAATCAAATTTCTGCTTGCTGTAAGCACATAATAACAGTCTCTTAAAACTAAATCTAATCCTAACGGTTATCGCAGAAGGTAGGTTCCCATGGCCACAGCAGTAACCCTTGCTCCATTTCTGATGCATAGGATCATCTCCCCATCCTTCATCTTCCTGCTCTCCTCAAGACCCTGCATAGAAGTGCACAAATGAGCACTAGAATCAGAGTCAAGCACCCAACTGGATGCAGAAAAAACCGTAAGATTAGATTCTAAAATGAGCATACCTCCAGAAGAACCATCCTTCTTGTTCTTCAGGGTGGCCAGGTATTAAGGATAGTTTCGCTTCCTCTTCTTCCCATCCACCTTCTGCTTTTTCACAAACTTCTTTTTCTTTTCAAAAGATTTTTTCTTGAAAGAAGTCCGCTCCACAGTAAGAACTGAACCTTTTGAACCCTTCATAGAAAGCTCAGCTGTAACCAGCATGTTCATTAACTCGGCCAAGGTACACTGCATCTTATGCATATAAAGTTCATGATGAACTAACCATATGCATCGGATAAGGACTGAAGGATCACATCAATCTGAAAATTCTTGTCTAAGATGATACTGAGCTTCTCAAGATCCTTGATCATTGTCAAATCATGATCTTGGACTGACTGCCCATCACGCATCTTGGCCTTAAAAAGTCTTTGACAGACCTGATACTTGGCCGCACGACTCTGATCACCAAACAGCTCTTGTAGGTGAGCCAACATTTGGTGGGTAGTCAAAATGTTCTCATGTTGGCACTGCAAGTCATCAGACATTGCACCCAACATGTAGTACCTTGCTTTGTTATCATCATCCATCCATTTTTTCAGAGACACTCTCTGTTCAGTAGTCGGACGTGATGGTATGGCAGGTGGGTCTTGATCCAAGACATGAGTTAATTTTTTGAAATCCAGAATAATTCTGTAGTTCCTCAATCAGTCTTTGAAATTAGGTCTAGTCAGTCTATGGGTGTCTAAAATTTTGGTCAGGGGGTTTGAGGCAGACATGTTTCCTATAGAGAGTCAAAAGTTTCTAGTTAGATTTTGTAATCAGACTCAACCAATTTATTTAGGGTTTTTATTTTTAAACAAATTAGCTTCCACTATTTTCTCAGATCCCTACACTCCCTTGGTAGAGATGTGAAAATCTTCATGATCAATGATTTTTAATGGGTGGTGCGGTCTCACCGACTGGCTCACCATCTCACCTAACAGTTATTGGTGATGGATCAACCGATGAGTGGACAACTCTTGTCCAATGATTCTCTAATCATGGTGCACCCAAAACTTGATCTCTAATTCATGAAGCTCACTGTGTCCGAGATATTGCTCCAATCCTTAGTTAAGTCAAACCCATCATTTGCACGAACTAGATTTCTGATTGGGTCCCTCACTGTATCTGGAATATTGAGCCCAACCCATCCTCTAATCCGTAGCATCCAATGCCTAATGGACATGGTTGCATCTTTCCAGTGCAACTGAGCCACTATAATCAGTCGAGAACAATCAACTCCGGAAAGGGCCCGCACATCCACAATGGTGGAAGACCTAGACTTAATATTTTTTAAGGAAGATTTATTTAGGTTTCATTAAACTTGACTTGACATAGTCATAACAATTATGACTAATCTAGTGGCATGGGTTAGCTCGAATTGTTAGCCACCTCTAATCAGAACTGAGTCGACACATATGGCCAAGTAAGTGAGACTGGTGGGAGGGATATGCCATTAACTCGATAAGAACGCATTCGAGTCGAGTAGCTCCTAATTAAAAACTAATCGGTCGCATCTGCCCAACTTACCTTAGACACCAAATTGTCGAACCAGAACTACTTGGGTTAGCCTACAATCCAAGTTCTAACCACTGAGCCAAATTAGGTCTTAACTTGATCGAGTCACATCTAAATGTGATTCAACCTTGACCCAGACTTAATCTTATTAGGCTGGTCAAGTATTAGCTTTCATGATCCTACCTAACCAACTCTTGATTCGGTTTGATCAACCGCTAGACCTAATTGAGCTACCCAAATCTGAACTCAATTTTATGAAAATATCTTAGATCTGAAGTTCTCAATTTTAGACCTAACTTAATTTCATAAGCTTAATTCATTAAGTTTGGGTTCATAAACAAAGCATGTAAAATAAATCCTAGGATTTCAGGATCTAGGGTTTTGTAGAAAAGTAAGTTTTGATTTCTGATTAAGGATGAATGCACGGCACCCCTACACGTCATATGAACACCCCATTAAATGGGAAGAGAGGGTCTTAAAACTCTACTTTGTTCTTATGACCGGACGGCCATGAGGAACACCTTAATCAGAAATATAAATTTAACTACAAAACTAGTTAGATCTAAATTAACATATCACATATATAATTTAAGATCTAACTAATATATGCTTTGCATACATCTCATGTATCAAAAATCAATCTAATTAATATGCCTTCAGATTTGATACATCATATATAATATCTAAAAAATAGAATTTAAATTAAACTATTCAAAATAAAAACTATTCTAGACAAGTTACTAGAACAATTCTACAACTAGTCTAGACATGCAACAGATCAATTCTATGAAAAAAATAAAATTTTATTTTCTATTTTTTAATCTAATTATAACACTTATAATATTAAAAAAATAAAAAATAAATTAGATTTAATTCATATTTTAATCTCATTAAAATATAAAACTTAAGACCATTCATGGATTCAACTAATCCTAGTCTAGTCATGCATCTTATGCATATTAGATCTTCTTAGATTTAATTTTAAATATTTTAATTTTAGATATTATCATATTTGATGTGACATCTGAAATTTTTTAATATCAGATAAATAAAAATTAAAATTAGATCTAAAATAGATCTGAAATAGAGCCAACAACCTGGCTCTGATACCACTTGGAGGGGGGAAACCACTTTTCCTCGTAGGATCTTCCAGATTTCATCAAATCTGGAGTAGAATAATTTTTAAAAAATTTATCCTACATATTTTAGATCTAATTCTCTAGATATAATTTTATTATCTGATATTTAAAATCTAAAATTAAATCTAAATCAATGATGAAAGAAGAAGTACCTCAAGGGTAATCTGATTACCCTGTAGATGATCTCTGCACAGCCTGAGGTTCTGATGTAGCCATATAAGCACCTGACCTCTACCAGTATCGACTTGGACAGATCTAGAACATCTTCTCCTTGTGAATCTACACTCCAAAAATTAGATCTTTATCTAATTTGAAAGTGCTTCAGAACTCCTTTTGAAGTTGGAGCAGCAGCCTGTCGAAGATGTCCTACAGCCTTCTGTTCCAGGCGTCACCACGCCTTGGATCTTTGCCAGATGGATGTCCAACTCTTTGGACGTGAAGAGGGGAGGAAGAAGAGTAGGGAAGATGTAGAGAAGAGGGGAGGGGATGGCAGCTATTAGGTTTTGTGCATAAAATAATTTTTTTTACGAAACCCTAGGCACAGCAGGGTTTATATAGACCCTATATGCTGCACAGTGCCACATCATTCAACCAATCAAAAAATTCCAATAAATTTTGAAAAAATTTTGATTGGTGGAGTGATGTCATCTGATCACATCAGATAAGAACCCCACCCTCTCTCCTAAGTTCTCACCAACATTGGATAAGCTCAATCAAGGTGGCGCCAAAGAGTCCATGTTTATCAGGACTCTTTGGTTCTTATCCATTTGGGGTGCCCACTTTAATCCAATTGGGCTCATGCCATAATCTGATTATGGCACCCAATTCATTTGGATTTTGGCATGTGGACACTCCATAAAAATCCTCCAATGAGCCCTCTTTAGTTTAAGACCCATGTGTCAACTTTTGACAGATGTCCTAAAATGAAATTGGCAGGTGCTAGAAATTAGCAGGTGTTGTCTTAAATTCATCTCATGAATTAAGATAAATCTTTTCTGAGTAGGACAAGCTTCATTTAAACTGAGAAAAACTTTTTCAAGGTTCTCTGGATGAGTCAAATCACATTTGACTCAATAGAGACAGAAAAGATTACACGAGGAGAAAGTTAGGCTCAATCGTGTGCTAGCACGATTTTCTTGAACCTAATTGGATCTAATCCAAATTAATTGGGTTAGCCCAATTGATGACATCCAGATTCTAACCCTTGTTTGTGTGACCTAGTTAGGTTTAATTCCGTATGATAATGAGACATGTCGTGATCTCATCGACATCATCAAAACTCCTTTCGATGGATCAAAACTTTTTTGATTCAGACAATTAGAATGATCAATCATCAATATCATTCTAATTGCTCCCAAAATCTATCAGTGACACCTAGCAGTATGTAATGACAGCCCATCAGAACTGAAGATGAACCTCTCAGTGCAGTTACCTATGTGATTGAATTTCTCTATCATGAGTCCCGACTGAATTAGAGTTAAGGTGAACTCATCAAACCCAACATCAGTCATATGAGTTAATCGATCGATCTAAGTCTGATGTAAAATCTTAATGGAAAACTCTTTTTTATTATTTCACTTTGCCATGGCCATGGGCTTAAGGACACGATCTTTCAATTATCATAGGACTACTCCTCTCATCTATCGAGGTTGATAGATCCCATCTTGGTGCGACCTAGTTCCTACAATGAATATGCCACAGCCAACATACACCTCAGAATTTTGAATGGCTAGGAGATCGAGTTATGGTATAGTCAAACTATAACATACTCAAGGTGAACTGTTGATGCACCTCAGGTCAAAGATCGAGACACACAATTGCAGCATCGAGCTAGTCATCGACGAGAAGGTAGACTTCCTTATGACTGCTCGAAGTGGTCACGCTCAGTACTCTCATTTTCAATGAATATACTCTTACTCTGGTGTCTCCACACTGTAGACTCAAAACACATCTACCCTAAGAAAGTGATCGTACACCAACCTTCTGGATCGATCACCATCTTCGTGATGATCCTATGGTCAAGAGCTGTTTATGAGTTAGTTATGTGAATTCATGCCTTAAATTTTTAACTCTTGAAAATATGAATTTACATTCTCACTAACTAAAAGGATGTATCACAGACACAATGTACACAATTTTATAGAAGAATAATTCTTTTATTTATTTATAGTCAAAATTATAAATTTGCCCTTAGATCTATACAGGAATGTGTCAGTCGATCTGGCATCTAGGGCACACATCTAACAGCTACATATCAATATATCTAATTTTCTTCTGCCTTTTCGAGCTTGCTTTAGAATAGTAGCAACTACATTTGAAAATATGTCCATAGGATAAGAGCAATCGACAGTAACTTTTCTGACCAATCCCTTGTATAGTGCTCTGATCATAGTTTGAGTTACTTTGATGTTGATGTTTGGTATGATAAGTATTGACCAGTACCACTTCATTGCAAGATTGGGATATAATTCTCTGAATATTTCTTTGGCTTCATGAGGTTGCATTATTTTGTCAAAAAAAAAGCTCTGAAGATCAAGCATTAAATCTTCTTTCACTTTTTTCAAATAACTCATCCTTTTTTTTGGCTCATTACATATTTTTTTTTTGATTGCCCTTCTAGAGAGATAAGGGGTGAAGGATGAGGAGTTTTAAGATTAAGAATTTTACCTTCTTCAGAGTTGTTCAAACTGGATAGGTATTCTCCTTCATTAACATTCATGTTAAAATAAAAAGATGAGTATAATAATTTTAAATCTTTTTCTCCTGAAGTAGATGCTACTTCTTTCTTCCTGTCATTCAAAGAGAATTTATTAGATAATTTATTTATAATTTCTACTTTCATAGATTTTTTCAAAAGATCTAAAAGATTCTTCTGGTTCTGAATAGAATTTAAACATAACATTTTTTTCTTTTATAAAGGCAGATATGCCTTCATTTGTAACTATGGAGGGTTTGATTTGAGTTAAAAAGGGATTTCCTAATATAACTCCTTATTTTAAGGACTTAATTAATAAGAAAGAGGTTTTGACATAAATCTTCTTTACACAAATATGAACTTCAGGAATCTTATAATGTATCCTCAAATTTCTCCTATTTGCTGTCTGAATTTTTTGAGTTGATTTTTCACAATATATAAGAGGAATTAGATCTCCTCTCATATAGTTAATATCAACTCCAGAGTCAATTAAAGCTTTATGTTTAAAGCTATAGCCCACTTTTAGTTTGAAAAGGATTTCACAGTATCATTTTTGTTTTATATATCTGTCAATTGATCCTAAAAAATCTTTAGATGTATTTTCTTCACTAGTTATTGGAGCTTTTAATTTTCTATTTATTTTAGATAGAGCTTCTCTTTTAGTTGTTTCTTTAATAGAAATTTTCTCAATGATTTTCAGCTCTTCTTTAAGTAGGGCTAATTCATTTTTTATAAGAACTTGTTCTTTAATTAACTCATCTAAACTAGGTTTCTGACTTTCTGTTTAATTTGCCTTAGTCATTGGAAAACTTCATCCATGGTATAAAGATTTTCAGTTTCTACAGAGGTTTTAGAGATTTTGGATTTTTGGGTTTTGACTAAGATAAAAAATGTCTCCAATTGATTCTGTCTATCTTCAAGATTTTTAAAGAAATCTATCATATCAGCTATAAATTATTCTTCATTAGATAACACAGAAATAGTTTTATCACTGGTATGATCATTGTTGGTGCAGAAATCCGTCTGCGTCGGAGAAGCTGGAGTCGAGGGAGTCGCGGTTGCTGCCGAGACCTGCAAAAGAAGTCTAAATCGGAGGTGGGGTTGCTCCGACAAGACCCTCTGATGCTCAAGTCAGTTCTCTGCCTCAACAAGAATGGAGTGCTCGAACGGAAATTTTAGCAGAGTTTTTAGGTAAGAAATGAGAGCTTAGAGAATAACGTATCTGGGGTCCCCTTTTTATAGGCAGAGGGAGCAACGGATTGATAGTGATTGTTTGTAACCACCTCGTCGTGGGCCGCACGGGGCCAGGAGAAATTTATCATGAAGAGTAATGGGGTGGAGTCATGGCTGTCACCATGGCTCGCCACGTGGAATCAGTTGCAGGGAGTGGAGCGGCGTTCGTTGTCGCGACTTGCCAGGGAGTAGTGGAGCCTTGCAGTATCCGCCGCAGGGAGTGGAGCAAATTTGCGGCCATTACTGTGGCCTGCCACGTGGAAACTATTGTGGGGAGTGGTGGAGCCGCGTAGAAACCTTCGCAGGAGGTGGAGCAGAGTCGTGGCCGTTACTGTGGCCTGCCAAGGAGTGATGGAGCCACGTGGAATCCATCGCAGGAAGTGGAGCAGAGTCGTGGCCGTTACCGTGGCCTGCCAGGGGGTCCAGGCCTGTCGGCCGAAGTTCGGTTGGAGTCCGATTTCGTAGAAGCCCGGACGGGAATCATTTGTCGAGGAGTCTCGACCAAGGCCGCTCGTGGTAGGAACTTGAAGTAGTTCGTTTGCAGCGGTAACTCGGAGTGGGTCACTTGCAACAGGAGCTCGAAGTTTGACTCCCATAGGAGTCCGGACGAAGTCTTCCTGCAGTCGAAGTCGGGGATGAAGTCTGGCTCCCGCAGGAGTCCGGATAAAGTCTACCTGCAATTGAAGTCGTGGGTGGAGTCCGGATCCCGTAGGAGTCTGAACGAAGTCTGCTTGCAGGTGAAGTCATGGGCGGAGTCCGGCTCTCGTAGGAGTCCGGACGAAGTCTGCCTGCAGTCGGAGTCAGGGATGAGGTCCGGCTCCCGTAGGAGTTCAGGCGAAGTCTTCCTGTAGCCGAAGTCGGGGATGAGGTCCGGCTCCCGTAGGAGTCCGGGCGAAGTCTTCCTGCAAGTGAAGTTGGGGGCAAAGTCCGGCTCCCGTAGGAGTCCGGACGAGGTCTACCTGTGATTGAAGTCGTGGGCGGAGTCCAGCTCCCGTAGGAGTTCGGACGGAGTCTTTCTGCAGTCAGAGTCGGGGACGAGGTCCGGCTCCCGTAGGAGTCCGGGCGAAGTCTTCCTGCAAGTGAAGTTGGGGGCGAAGTCCGGCTCCTGTAGGAGTCCAGACGAAGTCTTCCTGCAGTCGAAGTCGGGGACGAAGTCCGGCTCCCGTAGGAGTCCGGACGAGGTCTACCTGTGATTGAAGTCGTGGGTGGAGTCCGGCTCCCGTAGGAGTCCGGACGGAGTCTTTCTGCAATCGGAGTCGGGGACGAGGTCTAGCTCCCGTAGGAGTCCGGGCGAAGTCTTCCTGCAAGTGAAGTTGGGGGCGAAGTCCGGCTCCCGTAGGAGTCTGGACGTAGTCTTCCTGCAGTCGAAGTCGGGGATGAAGTCCGGCTCCCGTAGGAGTCCGGGTGAAGTCCTCACGCAGTCAAAGTCGGTGAAGTCCGACCCCCGTAGGAGCCCGTCTGCCGTGAAGAATCTGGTCAATGCTAGTAGGGGTTGATCCGTTGGCAAAACTTGAGAATGTTGCGGAGGCTCGGTCGCCAGAGAGGTTCGGAGAGATGCCACCGTAGGTCGGAAGTTGGCAGAATCCCGGAGGGTCACTCCTGGTGCGAACTTCGGCTGTTGGGGTATTTTGTACCCAACACCAGTCCCCTACTTTCGAGTTCGAGTTTTGATCGAAGAAGTACAAAAAAATTTCATAGCCGAAGTCGTTTCCTTGAATTCTGCACACGACCGCCCTCGAAATCTTATCATTTAATGCGCCCGTGCTGGAGCCTTTTCCCGATTATGGCGATCCGAAGAGTCCTTTCGAAACTCCCACCAGGGCGTAATTCTAAGCGCCACACCATAATGATCCCGCCGGCAGCCGGCCCTACGTCACGGTAAGTGGGACACATGGCGGGTGCTGGTGGGCTTAGGGATGTCTGCCACCATAACTGCGCCAGGTCCCGTTGCTTACTTAAGCCCCCGCCTTTCCTTCAGGGGCTTCACTTCGCCTGAGGGTCAACACCTTTCTTCTGCCTGAGAGTTTAGCCACTCAGCCACTCCATCGATGCCCTTTTCAACTCTGAGCACTTTTCGCACCAGCCTTCGCCATCCCCACCGGCTCCCTGCCGCCTTCAGTCCTCCGAGCCCCTTCGAGGGGTTCTCCCACCAGGGCTTCTGCCCCGGAGGCCAACTTCGAGAGGATGCCACGAGCTAAGAGGAGTGTGAGGGGGAAAACAGTGGCCTACGAATTCTCCGACTGTCAAACTGTCACTGAGGGTTTCCGTCTCCTCAAAGGGGGCTCGAGGGGAATTCCTTCAACAACAGGGATTTAATAACGGGACAACCGGTGAGCGCATTCCGCCTGAGAATTTTGGAGTAGCTGAACGGGGCGACACCGGTCAAGGGGGCAAAGGTTGACGTCACGAGCTGTGGCGGGATTCTTGACGTCGTCGAGGCCAAGGGACCAGAAGCGGTCGGCGCCGACGGTGGGGCAGTAGAACTTGCTGTGGGGAGGTGGAAGTAGTGCATGCCGACCTTACCGAAGTACCTAGGATGGTGGTGGTCGTGGAGCACACGGTGGTGGTGCATGCCTCCGGTGCCATCGCGGCCTCTAGGGTATCTCTGGTTCTTCTTGATGCAGGTCATCATCACCACTGCCGTTGCTGTCGCTGCCCCTTGAATTCTATCCCACTCTTTTCCCCCTAGGGCTGGGGTTTCGATGATGGAGGGAACAAGGGGGGGGCAAGAGCTGAGGGTTTATCACACGCACTAGAAAATGCTGTCGAGACGGATGGAACCGGAAAGAGAAGTTGGGAGCTTGAAGTGGTCTCCAACGTGTTCCTTTTGAGTCTTGTAGTAATATTTTTTTTTTCTGGCCCCCCAGGGCTTTGTAACGTACACCTTTATTAATCAAGAATGAGTAGGAGATTTTGTTACTTCGTCTGCACTTTGCATCGAATTGCTGCCTGCCGAACTTCTTTCATTTGCCATTGTTATTATTGCATTCCCTTCTTTTTCTTTTTCTTCTCCCTTTTTTTTTTTTTTTGAACATCGTCCAGAGGTCACTGGTTGTTGCCGTGTTGGCTTGCCTTTCCAGTCATCCATCTTCTTCAGCCTTAATGGCTCTGTAATGCATATTTAATAAATAACAGAGAAGAGAATTTTTCGCTACCTCTTTTACTCATGTGTCGAATTATCGCTTACCGAGCTTCTTTTGACTTTTGCCTTGCTTGAATTCGATGCCGTACGGAGGTATCCGATTGCCATCGCATTGACTCATCCTTTCGTCCATGGCCGCAAATTTGCCCGAGGTCACTCAGGTTTGACGCCCCCTTTCAGAGTTCGAACTCGGAGGTCTGAGCTTCTCGTCACCCTGAGGAAGTCATCTTGTCTCGGGCTTGCGTTGAGGGCTTTCTTGAAGGCCGGGTTTTTGATAAGAACCCCAATCCTGCTGGGACGAGATTTCCTGCATCTTTGATACTGTTTGTTTTACATTCATCGCTGCGTAGTCCGTCGCTTTCCTTTTTAACTTCCCTCCCCTTTCTCCTTTTTCATTTTTGAGTGAGGGTTTTCCCTCTGCTCTTTGTGGGGTCACGGGAGTGCGAAGGGGCCGCTGGGAAGGTCCCCTTTTTCCTATCTGATCTTAGATGACCAGATCTGACTGGCGTTAGGATGGGGTTCTTCCCCTATTTCTGACATAATCGATTTTAGCTCAGGTTAGGATGAGGTCCTCCTCTTGTCTCTAACAAGGCTATGGGGGTGCATATGGATGCTGCGGGACCTCTCCCCCATCCGGTCTGAGTGTAACCGGGCCTTCGACTTTGCTCATGTTAGGGCGAGGTTCTCCTCCTGTCCCTAATATGGCTGTGGGGGCACATGTGGGCGTTGCAGGGCCTCTCCCCCCATCCGGTCTAAGGAGAATCGGGCCTTCGACTTTGCTCATGTTAGGGCGAGGTTCTCCTCCTGTCCCTAACATGGCTGTGGGGGGCATGTGGGCGCTGTTTGACCTCTCCCCCCATCCGGTCTAAGAGGAATCGGGCCTTCGACTTTGCTTATGTTTGGACGAGGTTCTCCTCCTGTCCCTAACATGGCTGTGGGGGTGCATGTGGGTGCTGTTTGGCCTCTCCCCCCATCCGATCTAAGAGGAATCGGGCCTTCGACTTTGCTCATGTTAGGGCGAGGTTCTCCTCCTGTCCCTAACATGGCTGTGGGGGCGCATGTGGGCACTGTTTGGCCTCTCCCCCCATCTGGTCTAAGAGGAATCGGGCCTTCGATTTTGTCGAGATGAAGTTCTCCTCCTGCTCCCGACACGGTTTATTCTGACTATCCTGTCGATATAGGCTCGTGCCAAGAGAGGAGACATGTAGATATGAAATATTTATTTAAAATAAAGTTATCAATAATACATCCATAAGTTTTTCGAGCTCCATGGTCACGGGAGGTCTGCTCCTCCAAGCTCCTTGAGGTAATAAGTTTCGGGCGAACTACTTCTTTGACTTCGTACGGGCCTTCCCAATTTGGCGCGAGCTTCCCTTAATCCTGAGGTTGTGAGACAGCGGCTCGTCGAAGCACCAGATCTCCTACTCTGAAGACTTTATTCTTGACCCGGGAATTGTAATAATGGGCGACTTTCTGTCTGTAGGCTGCCATCCGAACTTAAGCTACCTCCCGCTTTTCTTCCAGTAAGTCGAGGTTGGCTTTAAGACATTGCGAATTGTGATGTTCGTTGAATGCCACGACTCGTGCCGACGGGAGTTTAAGCTCAATTGGGATAACAGCCTCCGTTTCGAAGGCTAGAGCGAAGGGGGTCTCTCCTATGGACAGTCTTTGGGTAGTTCGGTACGTCCACAGCACATGGTAAAGTTCATCTGCCCAAGTTCCCTTCGCCTTTTCGAGCCTTGTCTTGATCCCCTGCAGCAGGGTTCTGTTGGTCACTTCAGCATCGCCGTTCGCCTGAGGATGGACTATGGATGTGAAGTTGTGGGAGATGTTTAGATCTTCACAGAATTCGGTGAATCTTGCTCCCGTGAACTGCGGCCCATTATCAGTGATTAGGGTTCTTGGCAGTCCGAACCTGCAAATGATTGACTTCCAGATGAAATCTTGCACTTTAGCTTCTGTGATTTTCGCCAGTGGTTCGGCTTCGACCCACTTGGTGAAATAGTCAATCGCTATCGGAAGGAACTTTCTCTGCCCCGATGCCACGGGAAAAGGTCCAAGGATATCCATCTCCCATTGCGCAAAAGGCCATGGGGAACTCAAGGGTGTGAGCTCGGTGGCGGGTTGTCTCTGGATATTGGCATATCTCTGATATCGGTCACACTTTCTGACGTATTCAATCGAGTCATGATGCATTGTTGGCCAGTAATATCCATGGTGGAGCAACTTGTGGGATAAAGATCTAGCCCCCAGATGGCTTCTGCAGATTCCTTCATGCACCTCCCACAAGGCGTAGTCGGCTTTCGAAGGTCAGAGACATTTTAAGAGGGGCAAAGAGTATGATCTCTTGTACAGCTTGCCCTCATAGAGGATGTACCGGGAGGCTTGATTTCTAAGCTTTCAGGCTTCTTTTGCATCATGAGGGAGAACCCCATCCCTGAGATATGCCACCAGCGGGTCGATCCAACTGGGCTCATGATCAATTTCCATCACGGGTCGCGATTCCTCCGTACTTGGGCACTTCAGAACCTCAAAAAGAACACCCTTGGGCAACTCAGCCGGAGCCAGCGTAGCTAGCTTGGAGAGAAGATCGGCCCTGGTATTTTCCATTCTTGAAATCTGCCTGATGTGGAAGCTACTAAAGGTGGGGACGAGCTCCTTTACCTTTCGAGATACTTAGCCATGCTGTCCTCCCGCACTTCATAGTTTTCGTTGACTTGTCCCACTACCAATTGGGAATCGCTGTAGACTTGGAGCCGATCTACTCCCAGCTCTTTGGCGATCTTTAATCCTGCAATCAGAGCTTCATATTCAGCTCCATTGTTTGTCGTGGGGAACTCGAAGCGTAGAGCGTACTCTGCGATGATTCCCTCTGGACTGATCAAGATCAGGCCCGCGCCTGCACCCGACATGTTGGAAGACCCATCCACGTAGAGGGCCCAAAAGCAACCAGGAAGGTCGGCTTCTTCTTCAGGGGAGTTCGGTCGGGGCTCAAGGTCGTCCATTTCACCCTGTTCCAGTTCGGCCTCTTCCGAGATTGTGCACTCTACTATAAAATCTGCCAATATCTGGGCTTTTACCATCGGTCTGGGTCGATAGTTGATGTCGAACTCGGTGAGCTCGATCGCCCATTTCGCCATCCTCCCAAAAGCATCTGCCCAGTGCAAAATAGCCTTAATCGGCTGGTTGGTGAGTAACGTTATGGAGTGCCCTTGGAAGTAGGGTCGGAGCCTCCGGGCTGCAATCAACAAGGCGTAAGTTAGTTTCTCTAATTTAGTATACCTGGTTTCGGTGCCTCTCAACGTGCGACTGACGTAGTAGATCGGCCATTGAATTTTTGCCTCTTCCTTAACAAGGACTGCGGCGAGGGCTATAGGGGAGACCGCCAGGTATAAAAATAGCTCCTCTCCAGGCTCGGGCTTCGCCAACAACGGAGGTGAGCCGAGGTAGCTTCTTAGCTCTTCGAATGCCTGTTGGCACTCAAGGGTCCAATAGAAGTTCTTCGGCCGCTTGAGGGTTTGGAAGAAGGGTAAGCACCATTCGGCCGAGCTCGCGACGAAGCGATTCAGGGCTGCTACCCTCCCTGTAAGGCGTTGAACCTCTTTTATCGACTTCGGGGCGGCCATCTCCTAGATGGCACAAATTTTCTCTGGATTGGCTTCAATCCCGCACCCCGATACCATGAAGCCCAGGAACTTCCCTGAGGTCACTCTGAAAGCACATTTAGTTGGATTCAGCTTCATCTTATATTTTTGGAGAGTGCCGAAGATCTCCTCGAGGTCGGCGATCTGGTTCATGGAAGATTTGCTTTTCATGAGCATGTCGTCCACGTAGACCTCCATGTTGCAGCCGATCTGCTCTTTGAAGATTTTGTTCACCAGCCACTGATAGGTCGCACCTGCATTTTTGAGGCCGAATGGCATGACCCTGTAACAGTAAAACCACGGTTAGTAATGAAAGTAGTCTTTTCTTTGTCTTCTGGCACCATCCTGATTTGATTATAGCCGGAGAATGCATCCATGAAGGTGAGAAGCTCATGGCCCGAGGTCGCATCCACCAGTTGATCAATTCTGGGCAGAGGGTAGCTATCCTTTGGGCAGGCTTTATTCAACTTTTTGAAGTCTATACACATCCTCCACTTGTCGTTTGCCTTTTTGACTAGGATAATGTTGAAAATCCAGTCAGGATAATTGACTTCCCTAATGAACCCGACTTTCAGCAGTTTGTCCACTTCCTCGGCTATCGCTTTCGCCTCTTTGGCGCATGACCTCAAATTTTTTCTTTCATCGGTCGATGCTTTGGATCGACGCCAGACGGTGCTCCATGACTTTCGTGTCAATCCCCGACATGTCTGCTGGAATCCAAGCAAAAACATCCGCATTCCTTCGTAGGAAATCGACGAGATGCGCTCGCACCTCTTCCCCCAGGTTGGAGCCAATCTTCACCACATGCTCCGCATTCCCGTCGTTCAAAGGGATCGAAACCAGATCTTCGATTGGGCTGCCCCTCTCCTCAATGAGGTCATCGCGGGCGTCCAGCCCATCAACTGGGCAGAGATCGAATTGGTCACTTCTTTGCAAGGCTATATTGTAGCAGGTCTGGCCAGGGCTTGGTCTCCCCTGACTTCTCCGATCCACTAGTTGGTAGGGAATTTCAACTTCAAATGGTAGGTTGACACGACGGCCCAGAGAGCGTTGAGGCCAGGTCGGCCGAGGATTGCGTTGTAGGCTGACGGCGCCTTCACCACCAGGAAATTCACCAGAGCCCTGGATTGTCTTGGATATCGACCCGTAGCTACAGTCAAAGTTATCACTCCCTCCATCGAGACAGCATCGTCGGTAAACCCTACTAGAGGGGAGCTAATTGGCCCCAAATGGCCGTCAAGGATGGACATTCTTGAGAAGGCATCGTAAAACAAAATATCAGTCGAACTTCCATTATCGACAAGAATGCGATGGATGTCGTAATTTGCTATATTCAAGGAAACTACAACCGCATCATTATGAGGAAATTGAACTCCCCGAGCATCTTCTTCAGTAAAGGTTATGGGCTCCTCAAACTTTTGTCTCTTGGGGGGTACGGCGAATACGTTGGTTGCTCCCTGTCGGGATTCTCCCGAGATGGTATTGGCGAAATCCATCAGAGACCGATTGCCTGACCGCCCCACGCCGACGGCCATTGCCGGAGGAAGAGGAGAAGGCTGAAAAACTGGAGGTGAGGCCAGAGCCTGAGACCTGACTGCGGAGGCCGTGGATCATCGTGTGGATGCCTTACGGGGAGGCATCGGGCGAAGACTTAGTGGGGGAAAGAGGAGAGGACACAAGAAAAGATGATCGGAGGCGATCTCATTGAGCACTCCTTTAAGAACAAGGGTACTGCGAAGATAGCCCCTTCCTCTAGCGCCAATCCTGTTGGTGCAGAAATCCACCTGCGTCGGAGAAGCTAGAGTCGAGGGAGTCGCGATCGCCACCGGGACCTGCAAAAGAAGTTTAAACCGGAGGTGGGGTTGCTCTGGCAAGACCCTTCGATACTCAAGTCAGTTCTCTGCCTCAACAAGAATGGAGTGCTCGAACAGAAATTTTAGCAAAGTTTTTAGGTAAAAAATGAGAGCTTAGAGAATAACGTATCTGGGATCCCCTTTTTATAGGCAGAGGGAGCAACGGATTGATAGCGATTGTTTGTAACCGCCTCGTCGTGGGCCGCACGGGGCTAGGAGGAATTTATCATGAAGAGTAATGGGGTGGAGTCATGGCTGTCACCATGGCTCGCCATGTGGAATCAGTTGCGGGGACTGGAGTGGTGTTCATTGTCGCGACTTGCTAGGGAGTAGTGGAGCCGCGCAGCATCCACCGCAGGGAGTGGAGCAGATTCGCGGCCATTATTGTGGCCTGCCGCATGGAGCCTGTTGTGGGGAGTGGTGGAGCCATGCAGAATCCATCACAGGAGGTGGAGCAGAGTCGTGGCCATTACTGTGGCCTGCCAGGGAGTGATGGAGCCATGCGGAATCCATCGCATGAAGTGGAGCAGAGTTGTGGCCATTACCGTGGCCTGCCAGGGGGTCCAGGCCTATCGGTCAAAGTTCGGTTGGAGTCCGATCTCCGCAGAAGCCCGGACGAAAATCATTTGTCGAGGAGTCTCGGCCAAGGCCGCTCGTGGTAGGAACTTGAAGTAGTTCGTTTGCAGCGGTAACTCGGAGTGGGTCACTTGCAACAGGAGCTCGAAGTCCGACTCTCGTAGGAGTCCGGACGAAGTCTTCCTGCAGTCAAAGTCGAGGATGAAGTTCGGCTCCCGCGGGAGTCTGGACGAAGTCTACCTGTAATTGAAGTCGTGGGCAGAGTCCGGCTCCCGTAGGAGTCCGGATGAAGTCTGCCTGCAGGTGAAGTCGTGGGCAGAGTCCGGCTCTCGTAGGAGTCCGGACGAAGCCTGCCTGCAACCGGAGTCGGGGATGAGGTCCGGCTCCCGTAGGAGTCCGGGCGAAGTCTTCCTGCAGCCGAAGTCGGGGATGAGGTCCGGCTCCCGTAGGAGTCCGGGCGAAGTCTTCCTGCAAGTGAAGTTGGGGGTGAAGTCCGGCTCCCGTAGGAGTCCGAACGAGATCTCCCTGTGATTGAAGTCGTGGGCAGAGTCTGGCTCCCGTAGGAGTCCGGACGGAGTCTTTCTACATCCGGAGTCAGGGACGAGGTCCGGCTCCCGTAGGAGTCCAGGCGAAGTCTTCCTATAAGTGAAGTTAGGGGCGAAGTCCGGCTCCCGTAGGAGTCCGGATGAAGTCTTCCTGCAGTCGAAGTTCGGGACGAAGTCCGGCTCCCGTAGGAGTCCAGGCGAAGTCTTCCTGCAAGTGAAGTTGGGGGTGAAGTCCGGCTCCCGTAGGAGTCCGGACGAGGTCTACCTATGATTGAAGTCATGGGCGGATTCTGGCTCCCATAGGAGTCCGGACGGAGTCTTTTGCAGCCGGAGTCAGGGATGAGGTCCGGCTCTCGTAGGAGTCCGGGCGAAGTCTTCCTGCAAGTGAAGTTGGGGATGAAGTCTGGCTCCCGTAGGAGTCTGGACGAAGTCTTTCTGCAGTTGAAGTAGGGGACGAAGTCCGGCTCCCATAGGAGTCCGGACGAAGTCTTCCTGCAAGTGAAGTTGGGGGCGAAGTCCGGCTCCCGTAGGAGTCCGGATGAGGTCTACCTATGATTGAAGTCGTGGGCGGAGTCCGGCTCCCGTAGGAGTCCGGATGGAGTCTTTCTGCAGTCGGAGTCGGGGATGAGGTCCGGCTCCCGTAGGAGTCCGGGCGAAGTCTTCCTGCAAGTGAAGTTGGGGGCGAAGTTCGGCTTCCGTAGGAGTCCGGACGAAGTCTTCCTGCAGTCGAAGTCAGGGACGAAGTCCTGCTCCCGTAGGAGTCCGGGTGAAGTCCTCACGCAATCAAAGTCGGTGAAGTCCGGCCCCCGTAGGAGCCCGTCTGCCGTGAAGAATCTGGTCGACGCTGGTGGGGGTTGATCCGTTGGCAAAACTTGGGAATGTTGCGGAGGCTCGGCCGCCAGAGAGGTTCGGAGAGATGCCGTCGTAGGTCGAAAGTTGGCAGAATCCCCGGAGGGTCACGCCTGGCATGAACTTCGGCTGTTGGGGTATTTTGTACCCAACAATCATGAAGAGTTTCCTTACAACAAGAACATTCTTCAGAGTTATTGGTTTCAGATTTTGATTCTAGATCTAGGTTGTTGATCAAATCTTTTAACTTTTCTTTCATATCTTTCAGAGTTATTTTCTAAAATATTTCTCTAATTTTTGCTCTAGTATTTTTATAGCATCGATTTGCTAGATGTCCTTCTTGATTGCATTTATAATAGATCAAAAGTTTTCTTTTTAGATATTTAGTCTTTACTTTACTCTTTTTAGAATATGATTTGAAAGAACTCTTTCTTTTTTTTGAAAGTCTTTTATCATAATACTTCTTTTTATATTCTTTTGATTTTTTAGATTTTTTCTTATATGGTTGATCTAATTAGAATCCGAACTAGTAACAAAAATTTTCTAATTCCTTTTTCCCAAGTAATTTTCTAACAAAAATTTTCTTAAACTGATCTCTGATCTTTAAATCATTACATAATTGAGCTCCTACTAATTGTACCCTTTGAGCTATTTTTTTCATATCTAATTTCTTGTAATTGATACTACCATCTCCTTCATTTCTTAGTCTATTTCTAACCTTCTCAACCAACAAAGGAGGTAACCCTGATATGAAATTTTCTTTTCAAAACTCTTGATTTAGGTCAGAAAGTTGATAAAGTTTAAAAAAATATGTATCCTTGTACCATCTAAAATTAGACATAGTTTTGCACTTAAGATTGATCAATTGTTTCCTAATTTTTTCATATATGTCTACACAGTCTCCTACAAAATGGTAAAGGATATTTAAAATTAGAGTAACTACTACATCAAAAGGGTTTCCTAAAGAAGGAGTTCCGTCAGGTTCTCTTTTGATAGCAGTCATAATCTCATGCTTTTAATGAATAGTGAGATAATTATCCCACCAACCTCTTAATTATCCTGAGAAGCCAGATACTATCATAATAACTATATTTGTTTCAGAATTTCCTGAAACTCCACAAGCATTTGCAAACATCATTATTGAATGACACATGGTAATGATTTGATATTCAATGAATCCATCTAAGTTTCATTCCACTAGACTTCTTCCATCAAATTATGAAGAGATAATGTCAGGATTTTCTTCTAACTGTAAATCTGCATAAGTTGGTCTAGGATAATAGTTTTTTATTCTAGGAGCCTGTCTTAAGGGTTTGTAGTCATAAAGTCTGTTAACCTCTAGATTGTCTATGTCTTTTGTAATTCGATTAATTTCTTCCTCAGAATCTTTAGAATAATATCCTTCTTCATCTTGAGATATACATGATTTCTCAGAAGATTCAGCAGATAGATAATTAATCATGTCTTTAAGATTGAGTCTAGTCATTTTAGCATTAATTTGACTAATAAATTCATCAGAAAAGGTTGATCCTAATTTAATCTTAGAAGAATCTAACTTATGAACATTAAACATAGGTAGAGCATTTTTCAAAGAAGAACCTTTTTCTTCATTGCTGAATGGCATTTGAACCTTTTTATCTTTGAATTTTCAAAAAATTTTCTAATGATTGTTCCTACTTATTCTCTTCTTTCTAAAAGGATATTTTCAATCCTTTCAGTTTGTCTTCCTATAGTACTGAGAGCAAGATTGGTAAAATTTTATTGTTTAATAATCTGCCCAAGATGTTCTACCTTAAGAGTTTCTTTAAAACCAGTAACAAATAATTTTACAGGACTAGCACGAATTCCTCCATCAACTAGTATAGGTTCAAAAAGAGAATGTATTGAATCTATATCAAGACCTTTTTCAATTTTTCATGATCTAGAAATAGGTTTGACCATAGCAACTTGAAGACTAGATCTGATATCCTCAAAATAGTTATTAAATCAATCAAAGAAGAAGATATGTCTTTCTTCAGTTTTCATTTATTTAAACTAGAGGTCTTTAACAATATTTCGCTCCTTCTTATTAAAAGTATCGAAGAACCATTATTTTTTATCTCTATTTTCTTCAGAATCAAATTTTTTCTTTAGTAGTTCTTTATTTATCTAAAATTTGACAAAGTCAATTATATTGATTTCAGGTTTAGATCTTACCGGCTCATACATAGCATATGCAATATCTGAAGATCTTGATTGAGCCTTTTCCTTTTTAGAAGTAGGTATATCAGATATAAAAATTCTCCTATCTATTGTAATTCTTCTACTAATAGAGAAATATACTTTTGCATTCCCGTCGAGAGTTTTTATGATTTTATTAGCTTCAAAGTTTTGAACTTTCTTGGGTTCTATAACTTGATCTAGAGTCTATTTTTTTGGCATATTTATTTCATCCCATTTTAATCTTTTAGGGGTTATATAATTATTTTTCAGATTGGCCATAAATAAAGTTGTTAATCCCTTTGAAGTTGCCAGTTTTACCCTCGGACTAAAAGTATTCATAGCTTTATAGTAGATTATATAAGTAACATATAGGTTCTCTGTTCCTGATTTTATCTCATATCCTGAAGTAATCAGATTAAGAGTGAGCCAATCAAGGATATTTGGATCTGTTAATGAAACAGAGAAGTTTGAGCCAACAATAAAGGATACTGGTCCATTACTCAAATTAGCTTCTTTGAGTCCTAATAGAGAATATTTAAAATCAAAATTTCAACAGTCTCTTAAACAGCCTAGTGCTAAAGTATTAAGACCCATTCGAGTTAATGGCTTGATAGTAACCTAGACAAATCCTATATGTAAATATTTATATCTAGAAGGTATTTAGTCTAAGTCTTTTCTTTTTAAAATACGTACCATTTTTTGGTTGGAACTAATAGAGAAAATTTTTTTCTATAGTTTTAACAAAATATTTATTTCTAGAGAAAAAATATGTCTTATGATATGTTTCACTAAAATTTATCTTAGGCATTTTCCAATAACCTATACTATCCTCTAACTCCTCAAAACATACAGAAGATTTATTTTTTATTGACATGGTTCTAATACAGGTAGGTTTCTCACCTATTTCAGATTTAGGAACTACGGTAGGAGATCTAAGGATACCAGCTATAGAGATGACACCAATAGACTATTTATGACTTATCACCCTAAATGCCTTCCCGACTAACACAAAATTTACCGTGCTCGCTGTCTAGTCCACTCTCTATATGGCTAAAAATCGACAGATCTCCTCCCCGATATGAAAAATAGCTCTGATACTAGATTGACCCGGGCCAACGTGCGTATGTGTGGAAGCAACAGTGTGTGTACGGGTCGGAGCCATAGAGGTATATTGTCATAGCAGTGTGATATAGCAGTAAAATATATAACTAAAAAATTATAAAATAGGTATCAGACTTATTTGACCCACTCACACTCACACACATACACCGCTGCTTCCACGTGTACGCACGTTGGCCCTGGTCAATATGATATCAGAGCCATTTTTGATGCCGAGGAGGGGATCTGTTGATTTTTAGCCGTATAGCGAGCAGACCGAATAGCGAGCGTGGTAAATTTTGTGTTAGCCGGGAAGGCATTTAGGGTGGTCAATCATAAATAGTCTATTAGTGTTATCTCTATGACTGGTATCCTTAGATCTCTTACCATACTTTCTAAATCTGAAATGAGTGAGAAACCTACCTGTATTAGAACCATGTCAATAAAAAATAAATCTTTTGTATGTTTTGAGGAGTTAGAGGATAGTATAGGTAATTAAAAAATACCTAAGATAAATTTTAGTGAAATATATCATAAGACATATTTTTTCTCTAGAAATAAATATTTTGTTAAAACTATAGAAAAAACTTTCTCTATTAGTTCCACCAAGAAACGGTACGTCGTTTAAAAAGAGAAGACTTAGACCAAATACCTTCTGGATATAAATATTTACATATATGATTTGTCCAGGTCTCTATCAAGCCATTAACTTCAATGGGTTTTAATACTTCAGCACTAGGCTATTTAAGAGACTATCGAAATTTAGATTTTAAAGATTCTCTATTAGGACTCATAGAAGCTAATTTGAGTAATAGACCAATATTCTTTTATGTTGGCCCAAACTTCATTGTTTCATTAATAGATCTAAATATCCTTGATTGTCTCACTCTTAATCTGATTACTTCAAGATATAAGATAAAATCAGGAACAGAGAACCTATCTGTTACTTATAGAATCTACTATAAAGCTATGACTACTATTAGTCCGGGGGTAAAACGGGAAACTTCAAAGGGATTAACTACTTTGTTTATGGCCAATCCGAAAAATAATTATATAACCCCTAAAAGATTAAAATGGGATGAAATAAATATGCCAAAAAAATGGACTCTAGATCAAGTTATAGAACCCAAGGAAGTTCAAAACTTTGAAGCTAAAAGAATCATAGAAACTCCTGACGGGAATGTAGAAGTATATTTCTCTACTGGTAGAAGAATTACAATAGATAGGAGAATTTCAATGCTTGACATACCTACTTCTAAAAAGGAAAAGGCTCAATCAAGATCTTCAGATATTGCATATGCTATGTATGAGCTGGTAAGATCTAAATCTGAAATTAATATAATTGACTTTGACAAATTTCAAATAAATAAAGAACTACTAAAGAAAAATTTTGATTTTGAAAAAAATAGAGATAAAAAATAATGGTTCTTTGATACTTTTAACAAGAAGGAGCGAAACATTA
This sequence comes from Elaeis guineensis, assembly GCF_000442705.2. NCBI lineage: Eukaryota > Viridiplantae > Streptophyta > Magnoliopsida > Arecales > Arecaceae > Elaeis > Elaeis guineensis. The sequence continues at coordinate 2,018,892 of NW_027332425.1, forward strand.
TTAAAGACCTCTAGTTTAAACAAATAAAAATTGAAGAAAGACATATCTTCTTCTTTGATTGGTTTAATAACTATTTTGAGGATTTCAGATCTAGTCTTCAAGTTGCTATAGTCAAAACTATTTCTAGATCGTAGAAAACTGAAAGAGGTCTAATATAGATTCAATACATCTTTTGAACCTGTATTAGTTGATGGAGGAATTCGTGCTAGTCCTGTAAAATTATTTATTACTGGTCTTAAAGAAACTCCTAAGGTAGAACATCTTGGGCAGATTATTGAACAATAAAATTTTATCAATCTTGCCTCAGTACTATAGAAAGACAAACTGAAAGAATAGAAAATATCCTTTTAGAAAGAAGAGAAGAAGCAGGAACAATCATTAGAAGATTTTCTGAAAATTCAAAGATAAAAAGGTTCAAATGCCATTCAGCAACGAAGAAAAAGCTTCTTCTTTGAGAAATGCTCTACCTATATTTAATGTTCATGAGTTAGACTCTTCTAAGATTAACTTAGGACCAATCTTTTCTAATGAATTTATTAATCAAATTAGTGCTAAGATGACTAGCCTCAATCTTAAAGATATGATAAATTATCTATCTGCTGAATCTTCTGAGGAATCATATATATCTCAAGATGAAAAAGGATATTATTCTGAAGATTCTGAGGAAGAAATTAATCAAATTACAAAAGACGTAAACAATCTAGAGGTTAACAGACTTTATGACTACAAACCCTTAAGATAGGCCCCTAGAATAAACAACTATTATCTTAAATCAACTTATGCAGATTTACAGTTAGAAGAAAATCCTAATATTACCTCTTCACAATTTGATGGAAGAAATCTCGTGGAATAGAACTTAGATGGATTCTTTGAATATCAAATCATTACCATGTGTCATTTAATAATGATGTATGCAAATGCTTGTAGAGTTCAAGAAAATTTTGAACCAAATATATTACTATGATAGTATCTGGCTTCTCAGGTCAATTAAGAGGTTGGTGGGATAATTATCTAACTATTCATCAAAAGTATGAGATTATGACTGCTATCAAAAGAGAACCTGATGGAACTCTTTCTTTAGAAATCCTTCTGATGTGGTAGTTACTCTAATTTTAAATATCCTTTACCATTTTGTAGGAGACTGTGTAGACATATATGAAAAAATTAAAGAACAATTGATCAATCTTAAGTGCAAAACTATGTCTGATTTCAGATGGTACAAGAATACATATTTTTCTAAGCTTTATCAACTTCCTGACCCAAATCAAGAGATTCCAAAGAAAATTTCATATCAGGGTTGCCTCCTTTGTTTGCTGAGAAGGTTAGAAATAGACTAAGTAATGAAGGAGATGGTAGTATCAATTACAAGCAATTAGATATGAAAAAAATAGCTCAAAAAATACAATTAGTAGGAGCTGAATTATGTAATGATTTAAAGATTAGAGATTAGTTAAAGAAACAAAAATTACTTGAAAAAAAGAAATTAAGAAATTTCTATTACAGTTCGGATTTCAATTAGATCAACCATATAAGAAAAAATCTAAAAAATCAAAAAATATAAAAAGAAGTATGATGATAAAAGACTTTCAAAAAAAGAAAAGAGTTCTTCCAAACCATATTCTAAAAAAAGTAAAGATTGAATATCTAAAAAAAAATTTTTGATCTATTATAAATACAATCAAGAAGGATATCTAGCAAATCGATGCTATAAAAATACTAGAGCAAAAATTAAAGAAATATTGAGGAAAAAACTCTGAAAGATATGAAAGAAAAGTTAAAAGATTTGATCAACAACCTGGATCTAGAATTAGAATCTAAAATCAATAACTCTGAAAAATGTTCTTACTGTGAAGAAACTATCCATGATCATACCAGTGATAAAGCTATTTTAGTGTTATCTAATGAAGAATAATTTATAGTTGATATGATAGATTCCATTAAATATTTTGAAGATAGAATCAATTGGAGAAATTTTTTACCTTAGTCAAAACCCAAAAATTCAAAATCTTTAAAACCTCTGTAGAAATTGAAAATCTTTATACCATGGATGAAATTTTTCAAAGACTAAGGCAAATTAAACAAAAAGCTCAGAAACCTAGTTTAGATGAGTTAATTAAAGAACAAGTTCTTATAAAAAATGAATTAGTCCTACTTAAAGAAGAGCTGAAAATCATTAAGAAAATCCCTATTGAAGAAATAACTGAAAGAGAAACTCTATCTGAAATAAATAGAAAATTAAAAGCTCCAATAACTAGTGAAGAAAACACATTTGAAGACTTTTTAGGATCAATTGACAGATATATAAAATAAAAATGGTACTGTGAAATCCTTTTCAAACTAAAAGGGGGCTATAGTTTTAAACATAAAGCTTTAATTGACTCTGGAGCTAATGTTAACTGTATGAGAGAAGATCTAGTTCCTCTCATATATTGTGAAATATATAGTTCCTCTCAATCAGCGAATGGGGAAAATTTGAGTGTACATTATAAGATTTCTGAAGTTCATATTTGTATAAAGAAGACTTGTGTCAAAACCCTTTTCTTATTAGTTAAGTCTTTAAAACAAATAGTTATATTAGAAAATCTTTTTTTAACTCAAATCAAACCCTTCACAGTTACAAATGAAGGCATATCTATCTTTATAAAAGAAAAAAATGTTATATCTAAATTATATTCAGAACTAGAAGAATCTTGTTCAGATCTTTTAAAAAAATTGTGAAAGTAGAAATTGTAAATACATTATCTAATAAATTCTCTTTGAATGATAGGAAGAAAGAAGTAGCATCCACTTCAGGAGAAAAAGATTTAAAATTATTACACTCACCTCTTTATTTTAATAGAAACATTAATGAAGGAGAATACCTATCCAGTTTGAACAACTCTAAAGAAGGTAAAATTCTTAATCTTAAAACTCCTCATCCTTCACCCCTTATCTCTCTAGAAGGGCAATCAAAAGAAAAAATATGCAATGAGCTAAAAAAGAAAAGGATGAGTTATTTGAAAAAAGTGAAAGAAGATTTAACTCTTGATCTTTAGAGTGTTATTTTTGACAAAATAATGCAACCTCATGAAGCCAAAAAAATATTTAGAGAATTATATCCCTATCTTGCAATAGAGTGGTACTGACCAATACTCATCATACCAAATATCAAAATCAAAGCAACTCGAACTATGATCAGAGCACTAAGGGATTGGTCAAAAAAGTTACTGTCGATTGCTCTTATCCTATGGAATATTTTCAGATGTAGTTGCTACTATTTTGAAGCAAGCTCGGAAAGGTAAAAAAAATTAGACATATTGATATGTAGCAGTATTGAAGAAAGAGAAATTGAGAAAATTATATATCCTTTCCAGATTTATCATATAACTCTACTCTCAGAAAGAGAAACTGAATATCTCTCCAGATGCAACCAATTTAAGTTCATCAATAGAATAAAGGTATAAGAATTTATAGAAAATACTGATATGAAAGATTATATACTCTCTAATTACAAAGAAGTATATTGGATGGTCAAGAGCAAGAGTCTTCGAGTAGAAAAATATTGGATAGATAAAAAGATATGGGTTACCACAGACCTACCCATAGTAGTACTAGAGAAAGAAGAAAGTTGGGATATTCTGTTGAATCCAAAAAATTATCTTGAAAAAATAAAGAATGAGCTAGAGTATCCCTAGAATAAAATAATTCTCTTTCATCAAGATGAAGAAGAAAATAAGACTACCCAAGGATTTGATGACTCCTTCAATCTTTCCCTACTCTTCAACGTCGAAGAATGAAAAAAATAAAATAAAAAATATTTTCTACTAACCCTTTTACCAAACTCTTGGTAGAAAAATTTTCTTTACAGGTACAATCCAGTGGCTCTTCTAGCCACTTCTACAACTAGATTATTACTACTATTTTTTGGAGACAACCACTACTACTATTCTCGAAGTCGGATTAATTCTCAAAGATAATTCATCTTCAAAATTTGATCTACTCTAGGATCTAGAAACAACAAGCAAGCCACAGGAAGATTCCTAACACTGTATACAGACGAAAGATGCTACAAAAAATTAAATTTAAAATTAATTAAGTTTCGACTTTGGTTCTAACTTCTAAAAGCCTCCGGATTCTAAACCAAGTGAAGTCTGTCGGACTCCAAACTGATTGAAGTCTGCATAGTTCCTTCTCTGTCTATAAATAAAGGGGAAGGCATCCACTATGGGAGGAGACCGAGCGCAGAGAGGCAAAGTCGAGAGGGGTTCGATTCTGATAATAGGTTCCTTCTTCAGTTTCCCTTCTTTCCTTTTCTTCTAATCCTCTTTTCCCCTTTCATTCCTTCATCTTCTTCCTTCCAATCTTCCATTAAGCTTCTTCATCTCTTTATCTTCTCCACAACGTCTTCATCTCTTTCTTCTAAACTTTCTTTTATTTTCCTTAAGTTTCCTCATTTGCTCCCTTCATCAGGGATAACTCCATGTGAAGTCCCCTTTCTTTTCTTCCACCAGACACCACCTATTGAAAAATATGTCCTAAAGCCAATCATCGAGATTATAGATGATTATGTCATATAAGTATATGAATTATAAAATGATAAATATTATCTGGCAGATTCATCATAAGGAATATATCTTCTAAAATAGAACCATATGTTATGATGAAGTCCTCAGGACTACTTTCAAAATGATAAAAGAGGATTTATCATGTGGTTCTTAAATTTTGCTCGTGACCAAATGATATAATTATCACAAGGACCATAATTGTATCGAGTATAGGTCGTTGTATGCCATATTAGTTGGTTGTCCTCTTAACCAAGATATGTGGTGACATGAGTATGCATACGGATGATATGTAGAAGTACATCTCACTGAGCATGATCATTTTTGGAGTACTCTACTATCAAGGGTTGCTCTGATGGGATATGGATATATGTGTTCCTTAGACCTGAGGCTGTCTTGGTGACTTGCAAGCAACTCACTATGCTTTGATGCCAAACTATCCAAATTTTTAATTTGGTGATAAAAAGTTTTTGGGTACAGTCAAGTACTTGTGAAATCTGAGTATGAGTCAAGATGGGATTGACCGCTCCAAGTAAAATTAGAGATGATGCATCATTGTGTTTCAATTCTATAAAACTTTGGCCAAAGTAGTCCTAATGAGGAGTCACAGGATTTTTATGGTTGAGATACAATATGGATCACTCTTCTTGGATTTACAGTTTAACCCAAAGTCATCCTTAAGCATCAAGTGTCAAAAGGATGAATTATAGTAATATATCCACATGGGTTCTAGAGTATTGCTGGACATACATTCGGTCTATCCAGATATTTAGTCCCATTGCTAGATAGTTACATCAATTAGTACAAAAATTATTCTTGTGCTACCGACTTAGGTTCAAACCTATGGGGTCACACACATAGAAGTACTGTCTGATCAAATGACTGATCAACGATTATGAATCATTGAAGGGTTTAATTATCAATTTGATTGATGATTAATCCTTTACAAATATTACAATAAATTATTTACTAATAGTTGATAAATTAAAAAAATAATTAATTAATAATATGATTATTAATTGGCTCAATTTGATTGAGTAATGGAGATTGGATTAAATCTAATTGAATTGGATTCAATTAGATTGGCTTTGGATTGTTTGGATGCAGCCCTATTAAATGATAGGGCTTGTTTCAATTGATCTCAGAGATACAAAATTAAATTAATGAGATTAGTTTGATATAGGCTTTGATTGGATCAAACTCTATTGGATAATAGGCTTGATTGAATCAAGCCCTATGATCAAATAGCTTTCCTAAATCCATCAAGAATCAATCCCTGGATTAATGGAATTTTAATCTAATTAATTACAAATTATGTTGGAGCCTAATAATTGGGCTAGGACCCAATTAGTTAGTTTGTTATAACTAATTTTTATATTAATTAGGATTGGATCCAAGAATTAGTTAGAATTTGATCAAGATCTTGAATCCTATTTGGAATAGGACTAAATCCAAACCAATCTATGTGATATTTAATCTCCACGCCACAACCATTTCACTGTGAGAATTCCTCACATCCAAATAAGGTGTGCCCCCTCTTTTCTCTCTTCTGTGAAGAAAAAGAGGCATCCCTCCTCTTGTAGCCACCCAAGAAAAAAAAAAGGTAAGGGGGCATCCAAGAGTTGGATGCCCCAAACTCCTTACACCTACCCTCTCTTCTCCTCTTCTTCTTAGAAATTTTTGTGAGGCTTTGTTGCTAGTTTTTGGGCATCAAAGAGAGAGTTCTCTGCTGGTTTTATAGAAAAAATTAAAGAAAAAAAGTTTTTTCCAATGAGAGAAAGAGAAGGAAGAAGAAAGGGTCTTCTTTCTTGTGCGCAGTCTTGACGAAGAAGGAGTTCTTCTTTCAATTTTTTTTAATTTTTTTTTAAAATAAAAATCAGATTAAATTTAATTTTTAGTATATAAATTTAGAGAAAAAATACCAAAAAAAATTTAGTTAGGGTTTGGGGCTTCTTGAAGTTTTAGATCAAGAAAGAAGATGAATTTTCTTTCTTGTACGCAACCTTGAAGAAGAAGGAGTTCTTCTTTCAGATTTTTTTTATTTTTTTTAAGATAAAAATTAGATTAAATTTAATTTTTAATATATAAATTTAGAAAAAAAATATCAAAAAAATCTGATTGGGTGTTTGGGGATCTCTAGAGTTCTAGATTAAGAAGAAAAAGGGAGAAGAAGATAGAAGAACGATTCTTCTCTTGGATCCTCCTTTTGGATTTTTTTAGATTTTAAGATTTTATATGATTTTTAGTATGAAAAATTAAATTAGATCTGATTTTCATCATAGAAAATTAGAGAAGAAAAATTCTTCTTAAGGGCATGAAAGGAAAAGAGAAAGGTTCTCTCTTATGCATGGAAAATTGAGAAGAAAGGGTTCTTCTCTTAATCTCTATTATAGAGATCAGATGCATGGATCCAAAAAAAAATGGAGAGGGTCTTCTTATTCTTTATTTCCATCATATTCCTCTCAAATCAATCAATAGATGGTGTCTTCATGAGCTAGCACTTCGGAGAGATCGATCAGTACGAGGACTTCATGTGGATATCCATAGAGATTGGATACGTGTGCGTCTGCCAAACATCATGAAGAACCATCTACCATGGATTTTAGATGAGGTGATCTGCTATCCATGCTCAGGTATAAAGTTTTATATTAATTAATATTTAGATATGATCTAAATATAGATTAGATATATCCTATACTTGCTAAATTTTAGATTTCAGATGTGCATACATGTATATTAATTCATGTCATAGATCCTGTATGTGATTTAGATTTGATCTATGCATACATTATAGATTAAATTATTTAATCTATATATATTTCATATAAAATTTTTAAAAATACATGCATATCACCCACTACGCTTTCCTTCAAATGGTATCAGAACCAGGTTCGTTATGACATGAACATATATGCATGTAGAGTTGAAATCTAGATTTAGCAATGTATGAGATGTGTTATGATCTGATTTTAGATATGATCTAATATAAAATTAGATCTAATATAATTTAGATTGGATCTAAATTTTTACATATATGATATATGAATAAGATTAGATATTCTGAGTAGTAAAGTACTCAGATTGGGTAATCATCAAGCCGTCCGATCATAGGAGCAAGTAGAGTTACATGACCCTCTCTTCTCATTCAATGGGATGCTCTTCATGGCATGTAGGGGTGCCACTGTGAGGTCCCATGAAGAAAATAATGAAAAGAAAAAAACTTACTTTCTTGCAAAACCCTAGATCTTGAAACCATGGGTGTTGTTGTATGTGATACAAGTTGTGAAGAAACTAGTTACATCTAATCTTAATTTATCAAAATTACTTTGATTGAAAATCATAAAAATTTAGATTTGATCTAAAAGATTTTATGTATGTAAAAGATTTACATAAAAAATTATTTCAAAATCATAACCCATGTTGATGCTATACTTAATTAAGAATTAAGAAATATATTTTAGATCTAGAATTATGATTAAAGATCTAATGATATTGCATAAAACATGGAGCATGGGATAACTCAAATCAGATCCTTTTAATTGGATTAGACCTAAGGTTAGAATCAAAGACTTAATGGACTAAAAAGAGTAGTTGATCCAATCTAACCAATAGTTGATTTAGATTAGATCAAGGATACTCTAGATCAAAAATAATAATTTTAAATCTTTTCTCCTAAAGTGGATGCTACTTTTTTTTTCTGTCATTCAAAGAGAATTTATTAGATAATGAATTTATAATTTTTATTTTTATAGATTTTTCTAAAAGATCTAAAAAATATTCTTTTGATTCTGAACAAAATTTAAACATAACATTTTTTCCTTTTATAAAGACTGATATGCCTTCATTTGTAACTGTGGAGTGTTTGATTTGAGTTAAAAAGAGATTTCCTAATATAACTCCTTATTTTAAGGACTTAATTAATAAGAAAGAAGTTTTGACACAAGTCTTCTTTACACAAATATGAACTTCAGAAATCTTATAATGTATCCTCAAATTTCCCCCATTCGCTGTCTGAATTTTTTGAGTTGATTTTTCACAATATATGAGAGGAATTAGATCTTCTCTCATACAGTTAGCATCAGCTCCAAAGTCAATTAAAGCTTTATGTTTAAAGCTATAGCCTCTTTTTAGTTTGAAAAAGATTTCACAGTACCATTTTGTTTTATATATCTGTCAATTGATCCTAAAAAGTCTTCAGATGTGCTTTCTTCACTAGTTATTGGAGCTTTCAATTTTTTTTTTATTTCAGATAGAGCTTCTCTTTTAGTTGATTCTTCAATAGGAATTTTCTTAATGATTTTTAGCTTTTCTTTAAGTAGGGCTAATTCATTTTTTATAAAAACTTGTTCTTTAATTAACTCATCTAAACTAGGTTTTTGAGCTTTCTATTTAATTTGCCCTAATCTTTGGAAAACTTCATCCATGGTGTAAAGATTTTCAATTTCTACAGAGGTTTTAGAGATTTTGGATTTTTGAATTTTGATAGAGGTAAAAAACTTCTTCAATTGATTCTGTCTATCTTCAAAATTTTTAAGAAAATCTATCATATCAGCTATAAATTGTTCTTCATTAGATAATACTGAAATAGTTTTATCACTAGTATGATCATGAAGAGTTTCTTCACAACAAGAATATTCTTCATAGTTATTAGTATGAGATTTTGATTCTAGATCCAAGTTGTTGATCAAATCTTTTAACTTTTCTTTCATATCTTTCAGAGTTTTTTCCTCAGATATTTCTTTAATTTTTGCTTAGTATTTTTATAGCATCGATTTGCTTGATATCCTTCTTGATTGCATTTATAACAGATCAAAGGTTTTCTTTTCAGATATTCAGTCTTTACTTTACTCTTTTTAGAATATGGTTTGGAAGAACTCTTTCCTTTTTTTGAAAGTCTTTTATCATAATACTTCTTTTTATATTCTTTTGATTTTTTAGATTTTCTCTTATATGGTTGATCTGATTGAAATCCGAACTAGTAATAGAAATTTCCTAATTCTTTTTTTCTAAGTAATTTTTGTTTCTTTAATTGATCTCTGATTTTTAAATCATTACATAATTCAGCTCTTACTAATTGTACCTTTGGAGCTATTTTTTCCATATCTAATTGCTTGTAATTAGTATTACTATCTCCTTCATTTCTTAGTCTATTTCTATAGCTTTAAACAAAATGGTACTGTGAAATCTTTTTCAAACTAAAAAGGGGCTATAGCTTTAAACATAAAGCTTTAATTGACTTTGGAGCTGATGCTAACTGTATGAGAGAAGATCTAATTCCTCTCATATATTGTGAAAAATCAACTCAAAAAATTCAGATAGCGAATGGGGGAAATTTGAGGATACATTATAAGATTTCTGAAGTTCATATTTGTGTAAAGAAGACTTGTGTCAAAACTTCTTTCTTATTAATTAAGTCCTTAAAATAAGGAGTTATATTAGGAAATCTCTTTTTAACTCAAATCAAACACTCCACAGTTACAAATGAAGGCATATCAGTCTTTATAAAAGGAAAAAATGTTATGTTTAAATTTTGTTCAGAATCAGAAGAATCTTTTTTAGATCTTTTAGAAAAATCTACAAAAGTAAAAATTATAAATTCATTATCTAATAAATTCTCTTTGAATGACAGAAGAAAGAAGTAGCATCCACTTTAGGAGAAAAGGATTTAAAATTATTACACTCACCTCTTTATTTTAATAGGAATATTAATGAAGGAGAATACCTATCCAGTTTGAACAACTCTGAAGAAGGTAAAATACTTAATCTTAAAACTCCTCATCCTTCACCCCTTATCTCTCTAGAAGGGCAATCAAAAGAAAAAATATGCAATGAGCCAAAAAAGAAAAGGATGAGTTATTTGAAAAAAGTGAAAGAAGATTTAACTCTTGATCTTCAGAGTGTTATTTTTGACAAAATAATGCAACCTCATGAACCCAAAGAAATATTTAGAGAATTATATCCCTATCTTATAATGGAGTGGTACTGGCCAATACTTATCATACCAAATATCAACATCAAAGTAACTCAAACTATGATCAAAGCATTATACAAGGGATTGGTCAGAAAAGTTACTATTGATTGCTCTTATCCTATGGACATATTTTCAGATGTAGTTGCTACTATTTTGAAGTAAGCTCAGAAAGGCAGAAAAAAATTAGACATATTGATATGTAGCAGTATTGAAGAAAAAAAATTAAGAAAATCATATATCCTTTTCAGATTTATCATATAACTCTACTTTCAAAAAGAGAAACTGAATATCTCTCTAGATGCAATCAATTCAAGTTCATCAACGGTATAGAGATAGAAGAATTTATAGAAAATCCTGATATGGAAGATTATATACTCTCTAATTACAAAGAAGTATATTGGATAGCCAAGAGCAAGAGTCTTCAAGTAGAGAAATATTGGACAAATAGAAGGATATGGGTTACCGCAAACCTACCCATAGTAATACCAGAGAAAGAAGGAAGTTGGGATATTTTGCTGAATCCAAAAAATTATCCTAAAAAAATAAAGAATGAACTAAAGTATCCCTAGAATAAAATGATTCTCTCTTATCAAAGTGAAGAAAAAAATAAGACCACCCAAGGATTTGACGACTCCTTCAATCTTGCCCTACTCTTCGATATCGAACAATGAAAAAAAAATAAAAAATATTTTCTACTAACCCTTCTACCAAACTCTTGGTAGAGAAATTTTCTTTGCAGGTACAATCCAGTGGCTCTTCTTGCCACTTCTACAACCAGATGATTACTACTATTTTCTGGAGACAACCACTACTACTATTCTCGAAGTCAAATTAATTCTCAGAGATAATTCATCTTCAAAATCTGGTCTACACTAGGATCCAAAAATGACAACCAAGCTACAGGAAGATTTCTGACAACATCACTATTCATCTACAGGAAGATTTCTGACACTATATACAAACGACAAGATGCTACAGGAAATTGAATTTAAAATCAATTAAGCTTCGACTTGATTTTGACTTCTAGAAACCTCCGGATTCTAAACCAATTGAAGTCTGTCAGACTCCAAACTGATTGAAGTCCACATAGTTCCTTCCTTCGCATATAAATAAAGGGGAAGGCATCTGTTCTAGGAAGAGGCCGAGCGTAGGGAGGCAAGGCTGAGTGGGATTCGATTCTAATGACAGGGTCCTTCATTCTCCCTTCTTTTCTTTTCTTCTAATCCTCTTTTCTCCTTTCATTCCTTCATCTTCTTCCTTCCAATCTTCCATTAAGATTCTTCATCTCTTCATCTTCTCCACAACGTCTTCATCTCTTTCTTCTAAACTTCCTTTTGTTTTCCTTAAACTTCCTCATTTGTTCCTTTCATTAGGGACAACTCCATGTAAAGTCCCCCTTCTTTTTTTCCACCAGGCACCACCTCATCCACCCATTCCATTAAAATATTACACTCACTCCACATCTCCAGAAGACTTTCCATCCTCTTTTGTTCTCTTCCACCAAAACCAGACTTCCTCCTTCCTTTCTTCATTACAAAATTCATCCCACCATCATGTTTCAACATATCTTCATTATAATACTCATCCACTACATCATTTTCCATTAAACAATTCTTTCTGCACTTCCATATTCTCCTTTCACAAGGTTCCTCTGCAGAAGTCCCAAACTCTATCATTTGAGCTGTTAACTCATGTGAGTTTTTGTAAATAAGTATGCTTATGATGTGCTTACTCATATATTAGCATATATTAGCACTTGTGATTTGTATTTAAGTTTACTTAAGCTTGATTAGTATATATAAAGCTTGCACGGTGTGTATTTTAATTTTATCAGACTCTATGTAAGTGCATTTTTGTAAATAAAACTCATTTTGCTTTGATTTTACTATTGTTAATTAGGTTTTAAGCTTTCTTTATGCTCAGCTTGTTTATATTACTGTTCATTACTATAGCTGTACTATAGCTAATTACTGTAGCATATGCATTGTATAATACTGTAGTAGAAATACTGCGCAGTACTGTTGCACACTGCAGTATGTTACTGCAGTATGACGGTAAACAACTGAAATGCTATCGAGGCTGTGAAGTAAATAATGGATCAGTCTCTTAAGGATAAACAACCCTAAGATTGGTAGAGATTGTAAGTAAACAATGGATCAATCAGATAAATAACCCAAATACCATCTGTAACATGTTATAAGGTTGTACAAAAACCATAGTACAATCAATCATGCAATCGTGAAGTAAACAATGGAGCGATTATATGCTATCTAATTAGTTAAAGTACTCTATTTTACTTTATGCTTTTCTTTATTTCTTTTTTATTAAGCATTTTATTTCAGTCCTGCATGCATTTTATTTCAGTCCTGCTTACTGCACTTATATTTAGTTTTGTTTCGTTGTTTAAGTAATGTACTTTGTCTCTTTCTATTAAGTAGTTTCGTTTTATTTAAGCTCTGTCAATTTCTCTCTATTTTGTTCTGTACATTTTACTTTGTTTCTATTTTATTTACATATTTTTTTTAGTTAAGTTTTATTTCTTTCTGTTAATAATCTTTTCCATTTTTTATCTACTCTACTCTTACTTATTTTATTTTATTTACTGTAGCCAGTTAGCAATTAGTTTGTTTACCCTGTTAGTCTTATTTACTATAGTTAGTCGTAGTTTAGTTTACTTTTTAATTTTCAGCTAGTTTATCTTTTAAGTTTGTTAATTATAACTTAGTCATTTACTCAGTCATATAGTTTACTCAGTAGTTTAATTACTTATGTTCTTTGCTCTATACTTTATTTTTATATTAGCTTGTCTACTTGTAATCTAAATAGTTTTAGCTATCCGAAGTTTATTTTACCTTAGTCGATTAAAGTTTATAGTTTATTAATTTATATTCTCTAGTCTATATTTAGTTACTAGCCTATATCTTAACTCTTGTTCTCTGATTAACTTTCGTTAGTTTATGTCTCAGTTTATAATTTCTTATATTAGCTAAGTCTGTGCTCTCATATTAGCTTTCTGTTAACTTATGTTCCAGTTTATAACTATCTTAGTTTGCATTCGCCCTAGTATTCCACTAGCTTGAGCTTTAGTATGCTTTGGTTTATGTTTTAGCCTTCCATTAGTTTGTATAGCTTGTCTCTTAGTTTAGGTTTTATTTTATGAACTTAATATTTAGATTTCTATTAGCTTTTACTTTAGTTTATATCCTGTTAATTTGAGTCGTTGTTAGTCTTTTACCTTGTTTCCTTGTCTGTCTACCATCTTCTTTTATCTTGTTTCCTGTGTCTGTCTACCATCTATTTAAGTATTGTCCATAGGTTTGACCTCCTTTACTCCTCAATCATAGTTTATTTTGCTGTCATACTCCTAGGTTCTAGGCTGTTGTTATACAGTACATGCAAGCAGTATCGTGTAGCTTATAGTTTGTCTATCCATTTGCTACTTCTATGTGTACGCACGTAGCCTATCCATTTACTACTTCTACGTATACACACGTAGCCTTTACTACTGTATCACACTGCTATGACAATATCAAACCTCTGTGGCTCTGATCCACTCAAACTCACATACATACATTGCTACTTCCACGCACATTGGCCTGGGTCAATCTAGTATCAAAGCCTTTTTTCATGCGGGAGAGGGGATCTGTCAATTTTTAGCCATATAGAGAGTGGATCGGACAGCGAGTGTGATAAATCCCGTGTTAGTCAGGAAGATGTTTAGGATGGTAAGTCGCAAATAGTCTGTTGGTGTCATCTCTATGGCTGGTATCCTTAGACTCTTACCATACTTTATAAATCTAAAATGGGTAAGAAACCTACCTGTATTAGAGCCATGTCAATAAAAAATAAATCTTCTGTATGTTTTGAGGTGTTAGAGGATAGTATAGATAATTAGAAAATACTTAAGATAAATTTTAGTGAAATATATCATAAGACATATTTTCCCTCTAGAAATAAATATTTTGTTAAAACTATAAAAAAAACTTTCTCTATTACTTCAAACCAAAAAATGATACATCTTTTAAAAAGAGAAGACTTAGACCAAATACCTTCTGGATATAAATATTTATATATAGGATTTGTCCAGGTCTCTATCACACCATTAACTCGAATGGGTCTTAATACTTCAGCACTAGGCTATTTATGAGACTGTTGAAATCTAGATTTTAAAGATAAGATATTAGGACTCATAGAAGCTAATTTGAGTAATGGACCAGTATTCTTTAATGTTGGCCCAAACTTCTCTATTTCATTAACAGATCCAAATATCCTTGATTGTCTCACTCTTAATCTGATTACTTCAGGATATGAGATGAAACCAAGAATAGAGAACCTATCTGTTACTTATAGAATCTATTATAAAGCTATGACTACTATTAGTCCGAGGGTAAAACTGACAACTTCAAAGGGATTAACTACTTTGCTTATGGCCAATCTGAAAAATAATTATATAACCCCTAAAAGATTAAAATGGGATGAAATAAATATGCCAAAAAAATAGATGCTAGATCAAGTTATAGAACCCAAGAAAGTTCAAAACTTTGAAGCTAACAGAATCATAAAAACTCCTGACAAAAATGTAGAAGTATATTTCTCTACTAGTAGAAGAATTATAATAGATTGGATAATTTCTACATCTGATATACCTACTTCTGAAAAGGAAAAAGCTCAATCAAGATCTTCAAATATTGCATATGCTATGTATGAGCCAGTAAGATCTAAACCTAAAATCAATATAATTGACTTTGACAAATTTCAGATAAATAAAGAACAACTGAAGAAAAAATTTGATTCTAAAGAAAATAGAGATAAAAAATAAAGGTTCTTCGATACTTTTAACAAGGAGTGAAACATTATTAAAGATCTTGGTTTAAACAAATGAAAACTGAAGAAAGATATTTTCTTTTTTGATTGGTTTAATAACTATTTTGAGGATATCAGATCTAGTCTTTAAGTTGCTATGGTCAAAACTATTTTTAGATCATGGAAAACTGAAAGAGGTCCTGATATGGACTCAATACATCCTCCTTTTGAACCTGCACTAGTTGATGGAGGAATGCATGCTAGTCCTATAAAATTGTTTGTTACTAGTCCTAAAGAAATTCCTAAGGTAAAACATCTTGGGCAGATTATTGAACAACAAAATTTTACCGATCTTGCTCTCAGTACTATAGGAAGATAAACTGAAAGGATTGAAAATATCCTTTTAGAAAGAAGAAAAGAAGCAAGAACAATCATTAGAAGATTTCTTGAAAATTCAAAGATGTATTGAGCAATGAGGAAAAAGCTTCTTCTTTGAGAAATGCTCTACCTATGTTTAATGTTCATGAGTTAGACCGATCTTGCTCTCAATACTATAGGAAGATAAACTGAAAGGATTGAAAATATCCTTTTAGAAAGAAGAGAAGAAGCAAGAACAATCATTAGAAGATTTCTTGAAAATTCAAAGATATATTGAGCAATGAGGAAAAAGCTTCTTCTTTGAGAAATGCTCTACCTATGTTTAATGTTCATGAGTTAGACTCTTCTAAGATTAAATTAGGACCAACCTTTTCTGATGAATTTATTAGTCAAATTAGTACTAAGATGACTAGCCTCAATCTTAAAGACATAATAAATTATCTATCTGCTGAATCTTCTGAGGAATCATGTATATCTCAAGATGAAGAAGGATATTATTATGAAGATTCTGAGAAAGAAATTAATCGAATTACAAAGGACATGGACAATCTAGAGGTTAACAGACTTTATGACTACAAACCCTTAAGACAGGTCCCTAGAATAAAAAACTATTATCCTAGACCAACTTATGCAAATTTACAGTTAGATGAAAATCCTAACATTATCTCTTCAAAATTTGATGGAAGAAGTCTAGTGGAATGGAACTTAGATAGATTCTCTGAATATCAAATCATTATCATGTGTTATTTAATAATGATGTATGCAAATGCTTGTAGAGTTCAAAAAAATTCTGAACCAAATATAGTTATTATGATAGTATTGTTAAAAAATATATCCCAAAAGTCAATCGTCAACCTGTTGACAGTTGAGCAACTTTGTATTGTAATTGATTTGTTAATAAATAAAATATATTTTTGGCATTTTCATCATAAGTTTTCATCTTCTAATGAACTCCGTTGTTGTGATGAAGTCCTTAAAACTATTTAGGTTCGATAAAGAGAGGATTTATCGATTAGTTCTTAAAACTGTTCATGACCAAATGATAGGCTGTTAATAAGGACGACAGCTTCTATCGAGCATAGGTCACTGTAGGCCATATGGGTTGGTTATCCTCTTAACTAAGGAGTGTGAAAATACTGGTATGGCATACAGATGAGATGTAAGGGTACATTATCATTGAACATGACTAACTCCAGAGCATTCTGCTATCGAGAATGTCTCTGATGGGATATAGGTATAAGTATCTCTAAGACCTGAGATCGCCTCAGTGACTTGCAAGCAACTCACTGTGCTTTGGTACTGGACTAACTAAATTTCTAATTTAGTAATGGAAGGCTTCTGGGCACAGTCAAGTACTTATGAAGTTGGAGTATGATCGAGATGGGATTGACCACTCCAAGAGTTGGAGAAGAATGAGTCACTGTATTTCAATTTAGCAAAACCTTGGCCAGGATAATCCATCAGATGGATTTGATATTTAAAAATATAATGTGGACAACCCGATCAGAGTTGACAGTTGAACTCTGAGGTATCCTATGAGCATTTTGATCAAGGGGATGAATTATATGGAAACTATATCCGCATGGGTTCTAAGGATGTTGTTCTACACATTCGACCTATCCGACCGTCGGGTACCATTGCTAGATGATCACTTTAATTGGTATAAAAATTTATTCTTATGCTACCAGCTTAAGTTCAGACCTATGAGGTCACACACATTAGAGTTCATGATCTGATCAGATGGTTGATCAATGATTAAGAATCGTTCTAGGGTTAAAAGATCAATACGATTGACATTTAACCTAGTGCAAGTGTTGCAGGAGGATTGATTAGAAATTTGATTGCTAATTGGCTTAATTTGATCAAGCCAATGGGCTGAGATTAAGTCTAATTGAATATGATTAAATTAGATTTAGTTTGGGCTTGATTGGATCAAGTTCAATTGGTTTATTGGATAAGCCAAGTGCAAGGAAAAACTAGTCCCAGTTCAATTAGGACTTGGGTCAACCTAATTTCTAATTTGATTAAAAAATTAAATTAGATTTAAATTAATTTTATCTATTAAATTAGATTATTAATTAGATTAAGATCTATTTTAATTGGGTTGATTTAGTTTTGATTTGATTTGGTTTGAGAAACCAAATTTGAACAAGTCATAGATTGAACCCTAGTAAGACTAGGATTCAACCTTGCGCCACCTTAGCCCCCCATGCCCACTCTCTCTTATTTTATGTGACAAAACCTTCTCTCCTAGGCCTTCATGCATGCCCAAAGCTTTTCAATTTTTCCTCTTATATGGAATGTGGTTGTGGACCAAGTCAAAGTAGGAATTAGTTTGGATTTCAAATTCTATGAGATAGAATTTTAGGAAACCAAAACTCTTTCCTTATGGCACTAATTTAATCCAAATTTTTTCTAAGATTTTTGTGACTTTTATGGCATATATTGTACACCCTTTACTAGTAGTCCATAGTAGAAAAAGAAGGAAGGGACATCCAAGAGTTGGGCACCACTTGTCTTGTCCTGTTTGGATTTTTCTTGACTAGGTATTTGACCTAGACAAGGACTCTTCATATCTCATTATTTAAGATTAATTTCTTCTTAAAATTTTTGTATATTATTAAGAATTAAGAGATATTTAGGCTGTATAAAAATTAGGGAGAAAGAGTTTTGGGGCATGGAGATATAACAGACACAAAACTAGGTGTCTAGGTGAGAGCAAAGAGAAGAAGAAGAGGGTCTTCTTCTAGGGTTGCTGAGTTCACCTCTTCCCTTCCTCCATCTATGAGTTTTCTAAGAGTGTCTCATATATAAAACTCTTTCTTCTACTTCTTATCTTTGGAAGAGTCCAAATCAAGAAGAAGAAGAAATCTGATCGACCATCGAAGAAGGATCAGCACAGTACTAGCATACTGTGCTGATTTTCTGGACCAGGACTTCTGATCGTGATTCGTGGGATCGTGTGCATGACTCCTAAAGGTTGGACATATGTGCAGCTTGCAATATCATTCTCAAGCTCGGATCAGTAAAGTTAGAATGTCTAACTTGCAAGATAATAGATCTGATCTATTATATTTTACATACATTAGATGTAGTATAGAAACATGTTGATATGATCAATATGTAGTTCTTGCTCTTTATATTTTAATTTTTGATTTAATACTATATAATAATCATGTAATAAATTTTAGATATAGAGATTTTCTAATTTTATAAGATAAATTTTAATTTATTTTAGCCTTCCGCTATCTGATCTTGAAAAAGTTTTGAGATCAAACTCTGAAACCCTAGATCTGGTTCCTTCAATTGGTATCAAGCCTAAGTAGTTTATTATATGATTATTTATACATACTTAGATTATTTTTTAGATTAAATTTAATTTATAATCTGATTGTTAAATCTAAAATTAAAATTATTAGATCAATCACGAACTGTAGGTTGTCCTGCTGTAAGGTTTGCCCCTTACAGTGCAAAGGTTATCCTAGTTCGTATAGATCTATCTTTAATCTCAAATTTATTAGATGTGATCTAGATTAAATTTAAGATTTATTAGATTTAAAAGTATTTAAATCTAAAATAAAATCTTTTTATTAATAATTTCCGTATAAAGAATCATTATATATTTGTCTGAGAAATTTGTGTAATTTAAAGTTGAAATTGTTTCAATTACATGAACTGTTTAGATTAGATCTAAAGTAGTTTCATGCTTATTTCACTTACATTTTGATTATGAATCAAACATGCAACTTGGTTGGTAGAACCATGTTATAAAAATATTTTACAAATATGAAAATTATTTTCGAAAAGTCAAACCCCAACCCTCAGTCCAAAACTTAATTGAGAATTAAGAAGTTGTTTGATTAGGTTCTAGGATTGTGAATTGAAGAACCTAAGACACAAACCATAACACATTGGGTTAATGGGTTAGTAGGAATTAGGTCCATTAATTGGGTTAGACCTAAGGTTAGATTAAAGATGGACTTAATTGAAAAATTGACTAAATTTAATCAATTATTGTCTTAGATTAGATCAAGGATTCTCTAGATCAATTACAATAGTTGTAGTTGGTCAAGTTCATGTCTTTAACAAGAACCAAATGGACTTGATTCTTGACTAAGCAGTCTAGTACGAACTGTTAAGTTGATCTAATCGAAACTAATTAAACCAGTTGGTGTCTAAGGTAAACCAGACCGGTGGTTTTTAATTGGAAGCCCGCTTACCTGGCTATTTCTGATGGTGTCTAAGGCAAGCTTTGGCAGACCCTCCCATTGATCGAACTTACTTAGTCTCTTGGTGAAATTATATTTTGATCGGATCACTTGACTATTCGAGCTAACCTATGCCAGCTAGATAAATCAGTGTGACTGATTTAGGTGCTCCTAGACCAGCCCTTTTAATGGTCTCCCTTAAGCTGACTTGGTGAAGCCAGTGGGAGGATCATGATAAGTTGGTTCATTGACCTCCTCCTCTAAATCAATTAAATCTTCTAAAATTATTAGGTCTTTAAAATAAATAGTTATGGTGATAACTAGATCATAGCCTCCTATTAAGTGGATGATAATGGGTCTATCAGTTGGATAATCATTGGAGGCCCAAAGGCCTGGTGCTTATCGGCTGATGGAATTATCATTCATAATATGATTTCTTGACTGCATCTTTCTAAATGGTGGTTAGGTTAGCCAACCAAAGTTGGACCTAATCATTTATTGGCTAGATGGGCCAAGTATGGTCATGTTAATAGTTGGACCTAACCAGACCTTTTCAGTGGAGGCCAAAGCCTACTGATTAGGGACTGGAGAAAAATTAAAATTACTAAAAATTATTTAGAGAAAAATTGGTTATGAACCTACCCTTAGATGTACATGGGTTGGCCAACCAAAGTTGGGCTTGTGTGCAGTCTAAGTGGATTCTAGTACTCACTAAGGAATTAGGATAATTCTCGAATTGGAGGTAGAGCTACTAATTCGAATAAAATAGTGAGAGAAATCTTTTGATTAAAATCTAAATTTTTAGGTTTAATGAATCAATTACTAATTAGATTTTGATATTTTTTTGTGCAAATATGGCCACTTCCCTATCACTCCGATCATTATTGGACAATGATAATTTGGTGGGACCCAACTTCGGTAGCTGGTACCGAAAGTTGAAGATAGTCCTGGAGTATGAACGGATCCTATATATGATAACAGATCCTGCACCTGAGGAGCCAGCTGCCAATGCACATGGAACAGTCAGAGATACTTATCAGAAGTGGCTCAGCGATTGGATCACAGTGCGCTGCATCATGCTGGTTACCATGAGCAATGAGTTCAGTCGTAGATTTGAGACAGCTCAGCCAAAAGACATGCTTCAAGTGTTGGAGGATGTCTTTGGCACACCTGATGACATGGAGAGGCACAAGACTAGTTGTGCCATCTTCAACGCCAAAATACGGGATGGTGCCTCTGTCACTGATCATGTATTGTACATGATCAAGCTGATGGAGCGTTTGAGGAAGCTTGACTTTTTCTTGCATGAGCAGCTTGAGAAAGATGCAATACTGAACTCGCTGCCCAAGTCTTATCTCTTATTCCTCACTTATTATAGAATGACAAAGCCTGATGTAAACTACCACGGGTTACTGGGGTTGCTTCAGAACTTTGAGAAGGATCACCAACTCCATAAGGAGTCGGTGAACTTAGTGGGAGGTTCGTCTTCTGGTTCTCGACCCTTTAAGAAAGGGAAGAAGAACAAGAAGAAGAAAGTGAAGAAGGAGCAAGTTCAGGCTCGGACATCAGTGCAGGGTCAGACTAGAAAGATCAAACCCAATAAGAGTCAAACTGAATGCTTCTTTTGCAAGAAGCAGGGCACTGGAAGAGGAACTGTCCTCAGTACATTGCCTCCCTAGACCCGAACAGGTAGAGAAAGAAGCAAGCTGTTGCTGGCAAGGTATTTATATGATAACTCCTTGCAATTTTTTTATTTGTGATATAACTAACTGGGTACTGGATATCGGTAGCCCTTACCATATTTGCCATTCATTGCAGGAGTTGCAGGTCAGTAGGAGATTTGAGCAAGGTGAGAGGTTCCTGAACGTTAGAGATGGAAGACGAGTTCCAGTTCTAGCATTAGAAATATTGAAACTTGTATTTGAGTCCCATACCGTTGTTCTTAATGATTGTCATTTCTGTCCTAGTGTCTTTCTAAATATTATTTCTGTAGGCCTTCTGGCCAAAAATGATTATAGAATTTCAATAAAGAAACTAGTTTGTAATATCATTATGAATGGTGTTACTATTTTTTGTGGACATTTGAACAATGGTGTGTATATGTTATCACAACTTGTTAACGTAGTCTATTCTACTGGCAAGTGATAAGTGATATATTTTTACATTTATTATAGGTATTTTTAATAATTTATGGTGCTAACATCTTCTTAAAAATCCTAATTTCATGAATTTATTAATTTTTTTAAAAAATAAATGATTTTAAAAAAATATAAAATTAGATATATTTATAAAAAAATAGATGTTAATTTAATTGAACAATTTAAACACCAAAATGGAAAAAAAATTTTGAAGACTTTAATGCATATTTTTTTCATTTTTTCAGGTGAAAATCGAAGTGAAAATGGAGCTAAAATATCCTAAAAAATAAAGAAAATAGCCTTCGGTGTACGGTGGACCGGTCGCTCGGTCCACAGAGCCAGGACGCGGTCCACCGAAAATGCTATGCGGTCTACAGGTGCGGTCTACGGGCAGCAAAATCTATTTTGCGCCATCCAACGATTGAGATTTAATCTGAAGATCGATCCACCAGCTGCTATTCATTGTCGATTTATAAGAGAATTTTTTGCATGATCGGACGGCCAAAAATGAATCCATCATGAGATCTGACGGCTGAGGATGCTCCCGACTGAGAATAAGAGATTATCAGCACGATTCGATGATCCAGAACCAATCTCAGGTATGATCGAACGACTGTGGTTTGATCCAACTTTGATAAGGATTAAAACTATGGATTTTGGACAGATCTGGGCGGTTCAAGCTCCATCCGACGGCCAAGAATTTCTTAAAAGAATTAATATGATTTCTAAGGGTTTTAGGACTCTTTTTCCTACCAAAAAATTATGAAAAATTCATCTATAAATAGGAGGTTCGGGAATAAGCTTTGTGAGCAAAAAAATTGAGTAGAAAGTATAGAAAAAATAGAAAAAAAATTAAATAGCTTTAGGGATCCAAAGAAAAGAAGGAGAGAAATCGGTTCGCTCTACGGAGTACGATGGAAGATGGAGAGATCATCAACCATCTTTTCGAAGAGGCTTGGCTGATCAACTTCAGATCCTTGTTATAGTTTTATTTTTATTTTATTTTATTATTTTTTTAAATTTTTTATACTTGAATTTTAATTTTAATTAATGTAAAATTTATTTTTTTGTATTTTAAATTTTTATCTTTTATTTTTTGCACGAAATGCTAGGATCTAATTAGTAGATCTTAGTATCAATTTATTTTTATACTTTTTAAATTTTTATTATTTATTTTTATTGCAAGTAGATGCGAGGATCTAGTTAGTAGATCTTAGTATCCAATTTATTTTTCACATTTTTAATTTTTATTTTCCGACTTAAATTAGTTTCTCTAAAATTTTATTTTATTTTACAAAATCAAAGATTTCAAATCAAAATCTTATCTTCTCTATGGATTCGACCCGACTCACTACTTTCTATATATTTTTAATTTTTATTGAAGTCAAAATTTGATTGATAATCCTAGCATCCTAACGACAGCATTTTGATCTTATCAAATTTTTGGCGCCGTTGTCAAGGAAGGCACCAATTTTAATGTTTGATTTCTTTAATTTTTTTGTGATTATTGCTTACTAACTTTTTTTATCTTTTTGCAAAAAAAAATTCAAAAATTTAAAAAAAAAGGGAGATAGAAAGCTTCCAAGTTAGTGAGATCAATCCTAACCCTAACCTTAACTATTTTTTTTAGTATTAATTATTATTTTTTTTAATTTACCTAAAATTTATCCACATAAACCTAATAAAAATTGCATGACAAGAGTAGAAACTTAATTTTTAGGAGCATTCAATATTGTAGATTTATTTTTGGTAATCGTTGGAGACAAGATAAGCTTTCAAGTTTTATTAGTTTCATGAATCTAATTTAGTTGCATAAAATCTCTTGTTTGAAATTGGTTGTGCATATTCATCTCAAATCAATTTAAGGACAACACCCATAACAAGATAAGGTGGAGATTTCATCACCCTCTCTTGGCCCAAAAATAACCAACCAGCATCCCATATTAACCCTAGCCTAATTAAAATCAAGTAGACATTGGCCCCAAATATTAATCGAGTTTAGTTATGAGGATTATGGTCAAGTCAAGTGCAAAGTAAGTCCAAACTCACTCCTAAAATTGGTGTCTAAGGCTAGATATTATAAAGGCTTAGCCTAAGTGGATTTGTGGTTATTTAATTGGTTTCGTTAGCTTACTTGGCCAATTCAATTGGTGTCTAAGGCAAGCAACAAGGGGACCCCCATGATCCCACCTCTTATCTGGCTAGTTGAAAGAAGTGAGAACAAACCCAATTTGTATTTAAGCTAAGCCACTCTACATCGAATTATTAGGTCTAAGAAACCCATAGGTGTCTAGGTTTAATTGTTTGCTAACTTGATTATAATTAACACTAAACCACAACTAATTCTTTCCACCTTACGTATCTAGGTTTAGGGTTCTTTCTTTCTTCTCTCTCCTTTTTCTCTTAAAAAAAATGAAACAAAAACAAAACTTGAATTATACATTAGGGTTTGCACTGGTATATGCAAGGTAGAAGATCTCTCTATCCTGACCTAGTTGAACCCAATCCTGAGATTGAACGATTGATTCATATTAAACCTGAAAATTAGATGGTTGGAGATCCTAGAGAACCACCTAGGCAGATGAAGGAATATTTTATTTCTTCCACTATAACCCATCGACTTGTATCCACTTACCTGATATCCCTGCAAGCCATTATGAGATCAAGTCGACTACAATCCAGATGCTCCCGTCTTTCTATGGGAATACTAATGAAGATCCTTACAAGCATCTGGATGAGTTCTTAAAAATTTGTTCCACGATGAAAATTCAAAATTTTACTGATGATGCACTTAGATTGACCTTATTCTCCTTCTCACTTAAAGACAAAGCCAAGTACTGGCTTGGCACAATAGGGAGATCAATTCAAACTTGGGTTGAAATGCAGTATGAGTTTCTTAAGAAATTCTATCCCATAGGTCGAACCAACACCATAAGGCGAGCCATCACTGGATTTGCTCAGCTTCCAGGAGAACAAATTCATGAATCATGAGAGAGACTTAAGGAACTTTGAAAATGCCCACACCATGGTCTATCTAAGTGGCAAATTATTTAATCTTTTTATAAGGTTTAGGTGACCAATACAGACAGATGGTAGATGCATCTTGTCGGGGTGCATTCATGAGTAAAAGTAAGGATGAAGCCTACACTTTATTTAAAAGTTTGAGTGAGAATTCAATTAATCATGCTTCATTATCCTCCTACGAAAGATCAATCCCTCACCAAAAATAGGCAGGAACTTTTGAGATCAAGCAAACAGACTCTAGTCCTAAGGCCGATCTGAACCTAATAGCCTAAAGATTAGATAAAGTCGACCTTCTTGCCCAAAAAATTGATCAGTTCCTAGCATTAGATCAACAATCTCCTGCACAATACACACCACCACCTAATTATCAAGTGATTTATTCTATCTGTGCTAGCCCGACCCATCATGTGAGCGAATGTCCCACGACTGCACAGTTTTCACTTTCATCCAAGAACAAGTTCAAACTGCTCAAGGTTACTCTAATCCTATCAATGACCCATTTCTAAATGCATATAACCAAGATTGGAGGAACCATCCTAATTTTTTTTGGAGACCCCAATAGACTCAGGCTCAGACCCAAATTTTTTCAGTGCAGAACTTTTAGAATAGGCCCCAATACCAAAATTATGTCTATAATAGTGGTCAGCCTAGTCAGTCTACTCAACCATCCTATTACAATCAGCCATCATACCCACCTCTTCAACAGACTAATCTAACCGACGATAGATTGAACCAACTTCAACAAATGATTATGACCTAACAGCAATCCCTCACCAGGCTAGAAGCAAAATAAGTCAATTAGCTGAATCTTCTATGAGGAGAGAACTAGGTCAATTGCCAAACGAATCAATACCAAATTTTGAAAATAACCTAACCATCCACCAACTATCTGGACCTAGTCAACAATCCAATGTCCAACTAAGAATCCTCAATTTGAAAATGACAAAGTAATCTTTGAGCTTAGAAGTAATAGGATTCTTAAGGATCCATATTCAGACCAGGTGAGAGAGGCTAGTATTGATGCTAGTCAAAATGAAAATTTAGAAAAAGAGGTTAGTACTGAAGCTAACCCAATAGAAGATCTGAGCCCAAAATTGATACTGAAAAGAGAGCTGATGAGCTATCCAAGATATATCGACCAAAAGTCTCGTTTCCTTCAGCCCTAGAAGTCGGTTCTTCTTCTTTAGAATCACCATCTCCTCCAGAATTGAAATCATCCTCAGTTACACTTGAGAATACATGTTTAGAATTAAATGGCATCCTTCCAGTATCCATTGCATTGAACTTAACTCCTAAACTAAAAACTCAATTCATGAGCATTTTAGAAGAACAAATAGGAGAAATTCTCAACAAACAAGGATCTGAAAATTATCTTACTACAATTAAAAATGGGGATGTGAAATACTTTTTAAAGATTGGTAATAAAATATTAAAACTTATCAAAGGCCATCTTCTTGAGATTGGCAATCCAAAATCATTAAAATTTATCAATCCAGTATTTGACACAGGATAAGTAAGAATTGACATGGTCTGGCTGAAGACGGTAAACTTAGCACTTCTTGGGAGACAACCCAGTTTTCAAGTTTTTAATTTTTGCTTTTGCCTTTGCTTTCTTTTGCATTTTGTTTAGGATAATCGAGTCTTGCTTTGTATCTTTTGTAGAGATCTGAAAATAATCTTGGCTAAGTTGGAGGGAGAATCAATTTTGAAAAGACTTATAGATCAGATGATATCTCTCCTTTTCTTTTTTTTTACATGCACCATTCATTTTCCTACTCCATTGAGGATAATGTTGATTAAGTTGGGGGGGAGAATAAAATTTTTTTTTTAAGTCCTCAAGTAAGTTAGTATTTAGTATTTAAGTATCTGATTATACTTAAGAATTAAGTTAAATCAAGTATTTTTAAAAAAAATTGATGTACAAATTAGAGAGTTTGTGAGATATTGAAGGATCAAGTATTAAAAAACTCAATAAAGAGTTAAGTTTAGAACTTAAATAATTTTTTTTGAGTATTTCTAAATTTTTCTACCAAATCAAAGAAGAGTTTACTTCTTATGGGCTTGTGTAAAGTAACTATACATTTCTTCATATATTCAAACAACAAAAAAAAAATTTTCAAGTACTTCATGCTGAGTAACCGGGCCTCTTTGCCTAAGCAAGCATTGATTTTCGCATCAAAAGATATGAAGGGCAAAGAAGTTTTTTGTAAAGCTAGTTTTAACTCGTAGCCTATTTGATTCAAGCAAGTAGGTTCAAGGGGTATTTTATATTTAGTGTCCTAAAGTCATCTGATTTGGGAGTCATTAACTGAAAACTCGCTACATGGGTCAAACAGAAAGCTTAAGGGATTAAGACACTCAATAGCAGTACAATATTTTTAAAAAAAAATAATAAATAAATAAAGGATGAAAGTAACAATATACTTATCCATATGAAGGTTAATGATTTGGAGATAAAGGTAGGAATAATTTGAAAAAGTTTAGAAAAATTTAGTGTTCTTAGTTTAACTCTCATATTAACTAGTATTAATACCCTAATGACATACCTCATTTACACTCTACTAAACATCAGTGACCCTTTCGAAAAATTATTTGGTGAAATTTAAGATTTTAAGTTAAACGGTACTTGATTCTAAATTCTTTCTTTACTCGAGGATGAGAAAAGTTCAAGTTGGAGAGTATGATAAGTGGTATATTTTTATATTTATTGTAGATATTTTTGGTAATTTATGATGCTAACATCTTCTTAAAAACTTAATTTCATGAATTTATTAAATTTTCTTAAAAAATAAATGATTTTAAAAAAATATATAAAATTAGATATATTTATAAAAAAATAGATGCAATTTAATTAAGCAATTTAAACACCAAAATGAAGAAAAATTTTAAAAAATTTAATACATATTTTTTCCAATTTTTTAGGTAAAAATTGGAGTGAAAATGAAGCTAAAAAATCCTAAAAAATAAAGAAAATAGCCTTCGGTGTATGATGGACCGGTCGCTCGATCCACAGAGCCAGGGTGTGGTCCATCGAAAATGCTATGCGGTCCACAGGAACGATCTACGGGCAACGAAAGCTATTTTGCATCATCCAACGGTTAAGATTTAATCTGAAGATCGATCCAATGGCTGCTGTTTGTTGTTGGTTTATAAGAGGATTTTTTGTGCGATCTGACAGCCGAAAATGAATCCATCATGAGATCCGATAGCTAAGGACACTCCCGACTGAGAATAAGAGATTATCAGCATGATCGACAATCCAGAACCAATCCAGATGCGATCGAATGGCTGTGGCTCGATTCGACTTTGATAAGGATTAAAACTATGGATTTTGGGTAGATCTAGATGGTTCAAGCTCCATCCGATGGCTAGGAATATTTCTAAGGGGATTAATATTATTTCTAAGGGTTTTAAGACTTTTTTTCTTATCAAAAAATTATGAAAAATTTATCTATAAATAGGAGGTCCAGGAATAAGCTTTATGAGCAGAAAAATTAAGTAGAAAGTAGAGAAAAAAATAGA
Organism: Elaeis guineensis; assembly: GCF_000442705.2. NCBI lineage: Eukaryota > Viridiplantae > Streptophyta > Magnoliopsida > Arecales > Arecaceae > Elaeis > Elaeis guineensis. The sequence continues at coordinate 2,047,477 of NW_027332425.1, forward strand.
AAAAAAATTAAATAGCTTTAGGACCCAAGGAAAAGAAGGAGAGAAGTCGATTCGCTCTATGGAGTACGATAAAAGATGGAGAGGTCATCAACCATCTTCTCGATGAGGCTTTACTGATCAACTTCAGATCCTTGTTACAGTTTTATTTTTATTTTATTTTATTATTTCATTTAATTTTTTGTACTTAAATTTTAATTTCAATTAATGCAAAATTTATTTTCCTGCACTTTAAATTCCTGTCTTTTATTTTTACACGTAGATGCTAGGATCTAATTAGTAGATCTTAGTATCAATTTATTTTTATACTTTTTAAATTTTTGTTATTTATTTTTATTGCAAGTAGATGCTAAGATCTAGTTAGTAGATCTTAGTACCCGATTTATTTTTCACACTTTTAATTTTTATTTTTCGACTTAAATTACTTTCTCTAAAATTTTATTTTTTTTGTAAAATCAAAGATTTCAAATCAAAATCCTGCCTTCTCTGTGGATTCGATCCAACTCACTACTTTCTACATATTTTTAATTTTTATTGAAGTTAAAATTTGATTGAGAATCACGGTGTCCTAACGATAGTATCTTGATTCTATCAGTAAGCACCCTAGATTAGATAGTATATCAGATATCTACTTATGGCACTGTAGGCAAGGTCATATAAACAAGAACAGAATAAACTGGTTGACTCAAGAGGAAACATTCGAAATCAGTGATTGTAAATCACTTCCAATCTGTGAGTCCTATTTTTTTGATAAAATGACCAAGTCACCTTTTACTAGAAAAGGTGAGAGAGCTACTGAGCTCTGGGCCTAGTACATATGATGTATGCGGGCCATGAGCACAAATGCTAGAGATGGATATTTCTACTTCATCACTTTCACAGATGATCTATCCAGATATGGATATGTCTATCTGATGAAACATAAGTCGGATTCATTTAAATGTTCAAACGATTCTGAAGTGAAGTAGAAAAATAAACTGAGAAGAGTATTAAAACTCTTCGGTCTGACGAGGAGGAAATACCTTTCTGATGAGTTTCTCACATATCTAGGAGAGAATGAGATTCTCTCCCAATGGACTCTCCAATAACACCACAGCATAATGGTGTGTTGAAAAGAAAAATTGGACTCTGTTAGATATGGTCCGATCCATGATAGATTTTGCTAGCTTGTCGATATCCTTCTGGAGATATGCACTCGAATCGGCTGTTATCTGTTAAATAGGATTTCAAGTAAGTCTGTAATTAAGACTCCACATGAGATATGGACAGGACGTAAGCCAGCACTTTCACACCTTAGGGCTAGAGGTGCTGACCTATGTCAAACGGTTACAGATAAACTTGGACCTATGTTTGACAAATGCACATTCATAAGTACCCCAAAGAGACCAAAAGATATTTTTTCTATGATGCTGATGAACAAAAGGTGTTTGTTAGCCTTAAGACAACCTTTTTAGAAAAGAATTCCTTAGTGAAGGAACCATTGCCTTTAAGGTTGAACTTGATGAAGTTCAATAGGTAGAAGGACTGACATCAATAGCTGAACCTGAGTCGGATTTGATTAGATCAGATTCGGAGCCCAATGTACTGCACCATTAAGGCAATCCGATAGAGTACCGTATTAGTCGGATAGATACTACAGTTTCTTGATCCGAGACGGTGATCCCATCAAACTTGATGAGAATGATGAGGATCTGATCACCTATATGGATGCAATGCAGAGTCCTAATTTTGAGAAATAGCTTGAAGCCATGAAATCTAAAATGGAGTCCATGAAGGTCAACGATGTATGGACATTGATTGATCCACCTGAAGGTATTAAACCCATTGGGTGTAAATGGGTCTTCAAAAGGAAGAGGGGTGCAGACAGAAAGGTGGAGACCTATAAAGCCGTCTGGTTGCCAAGGGGTATCATCAACATTATGGTATTGACTATAACGAGACACTCTCTCCTGTGGTAATGCTCAAATCCATTTGGATAATGCTTGCAATAGCTATCCATCTGGATTATGAGATCTAGCAGATGGATGTAAAGACAGCTTTCCTGAATGGAGAGCTGACCGAAGAGGTATATATGATACAACCTGAGGGGTTTACATCCACAGATGAGTCCAAAGTGTGCAAGCTTTAAAGATACATTTATGGATTGAAGCAAACTTTCGGAGTTGGAACATGTATTTTGATAAAGTGATCAAAACATATGGCTTTGTTAAGAATGGAGAAGAGCCCTGCATCTATAAATGGGCAAATGGTCCAGTTGTGGTATTCTTTATCTTGTACGTGGATGACATTCTCTTAATCGGGAATGACATCTCCACACTATAGGCAATAAAAGTTTGGTTATCATTGCAGTTCTCCATGAAAGACTTGGGTGAAGCATCCTACATCCTAGGGATGAAGATCTATAGGGATAGATCTAAAAGGATGCTTGGATTATCCCAATCCACGTACATAAATATTGTGCTGAAGAGGTTCAGCATAGAGAATTCCAAGAAGGGCTATCTACCGATAGGTCATGGAATTTCTCTCTCTAAAAGGATTATCCGACAACTCCTGAAGAGAGAGAGCATATGAGTAGAGTCCCATATGCTTCGACCATGGGATCTATCATGTATGCCATGACATGTACAAGGTCAGATGTGGCATACTCACTAGGAGTAATGAGTAGATACCAATCTGATCCTGGAGAAAACCATTGGAAAGTGGTTAAAGCCATCCTTAAGTATTTGAGAAATACTAAGGACCAATGGTTGGTTTATGGTGAGTCAGATCTGAAACTTGTGGGTTCACAGACTCCAGCTTTCAATCTAACCATGATGACAGTAGAAGCATATCGGGTTATATCTTTACTCTGAATGGTGGAGCCATCTGCTGGAAGAGTTCCAAGCAGCATACTGTGGCAGACTCTGTTTGTAAGATGGAGTACATCACAGCATCGGATGCCGTAAAGGAAGCTGTGTGGCTGAAAAAATTTATCACCGAGCTCAGAGTAGCACCCTCCCTCGATGGTCCAATCTTGCTCTACTGCGATAGTACTGGTGCTATAGCTCAGGCAAAGGAACCCAATGCACACCAGTGGACGAAGCACATTTTGCGCCGCTTCCATCTGGTCTGAAAAAATATGGATCGAGGTGATGTCGACCTTCAGAAGATTGATGGAAAGGAGAACCTGGCCGACCCCTTCACTAAAGCCCTGGCGATAAAGGAGTTCGACAACCACAAGTCGAAGATGGGTATTAGATACTATGCCGAGTGGCTTTAGGACAAGTGGGAGTTGTTGGAAAATATGTCCCAAAAATCAATTGTCAACCTGTTGACGGTTGAGCAACCTTATATTGTAATTGATTTGTTAATAAATAAAATATATTTTTGATATTTTCATCATAAGTTTTCATCTTCTAATAAACTCCGTTATTGCGATAAAGTCTTTAGGACTATTTAGGTTCGATAAAGAGAGGATTTATCGATTAGTTCTTAAAACTGTTCACGACCAAATGATTGGTTGTTAATAAGGACGACAGCTTCTATCGACCATAGGTCGCTGTAGGTCATATGGGTGGTTGTCCTCTTAATCAAGGAGTGTGGAGACACTAGTATGGCATACAAGTGAGATGTAAGGGTATATCATCATTGAACGTGACCAACTTCAGAGCATTCTACTATCGAGAATGTCTCTAATGGGATATAGGTATAAGTATTCCTTAGACCTGAGATCGCCTCAGTGACTTGCAAGAAACTCACTGTGCCTTGGTATTGGACTAACTAAATTTTTAATTCATGATGGAAGACCTCTGGGCATAGTCAAGTACTCGCGAAGTCAGAGTGTGATCAAGATGAGATTGACCACTCCAAGAGTTGGAGAAGAATGAGTCACTGTATTTCAATTTAACAAAACCTTGGCCAGGATAATCCATCAGATGGATTTGATATTTTGAAACACAATGTGGATAACCTGATCAGAGTTGACAGTTGAATTCTAAAGTGTCCTATGAGCATTTTGGTCAAGGGGATGAATTATATGAAAACTATATCCGCATGGGTTCTAAGGATGTTGTTCTACACATTCGACCTATCTGGCCGTCGGATACCATTGCTAGATGGTCACTTCGATTGGTATAAAAATTTATTTCTGTGCTACTGACTTAGGTTCAAATCTATGAGGTCACACACATTAGAGTTCATGATTTGATCGGATGGTTGATCAACGATCAACGATTAAGAATCGTTATAGGGTAAAATGATCAATACGATTGACATTTAACCTAGTGCAAGTGTTGCAGGAGGATCGATTAGCAATTTGATTATTAATTAGCTTAATTTGATCAAACCAATGGGTTGAAATTAAGTTTAATTGAATATGATTTAATTAGATTTGATTTGGGCTTGATTGGATCAAGTTCAATTGGTTTATCGGATAAGCCAAGTGCAAGGAAAAATTAGTCCTAGTTCAATTAGGACTTGGGTCAACCTAATTTCTAATTTGATTAAAAAATTAAATTAAATTTAAATTTAATTTAATTTGATTAAATTAGATTCTTAATTGGGTTAAGACCTATTTTAATTGGGTTGATTTGGTTTTGGTTTGATTTGGTTTGAGAAATCAAAGTTGAACAAGTCATAGATTGAACCCTAGTAAGACTAGGATTCCACCTTGCACCACCTTAGCCCCCCATGCCCACTCTCTCTTATTTTGTGCGATAAAACTTTCTCTCCCAGGCCTTCATGCATGCCCAAAGCTTTCCACTCTTTCTCTTTTACATGGAATGTGGTTGTGGACAAAGTCAAAGTAGGAATTAGTTTGGATTTCAAATTCTACGAGATAGAATTTTAAGAAACCAAAATTCTTTCCTTATGGCACTGATTTAACTCAATTTTTTTTTGAGATTTTTGTGGATTTTATGGCACATATTGTGCACTCTTTTCTGATGGTCCATGGTAGAAAAATAAGGAGGGGGTGCCCAAGAGTTGGGCACCACTTGTCTTGCCCTGTTTAGATTTTTTTTGACTAGGAATTTGACCTAGACAAGGACTCTTCATATCTCATTATTTAAGATGAATTTCTTCTTAAATTTTTATGGATTATAGAGAATTGTGAGACATTTTAGGCATGTAAAATCAGAGATAAAAAGTTTTGGGTGTGGAGATATAATAGACACAAAATTAGGTGTCTAGCTGAGAGCAAAGAGAAGAAGAAGAGGGTCTTCTTCTAGGGTTGCTAAGTTCACCTCTTCCCTTCCTCTATCTATGAGTTTTCTGAGAGTGTCTCATATTTAAAACTCCTTCTCCTACTTCTCATCTTTGGAAGAGTTTAAATCAAGAAGAAGGAGGCATCAGATCGACCATCGAAGAAGGATCAGCACAGTACTAGCATACTGTGCTGATTTTTTGGACCAGGACTTCTGATCGTGATTCGTGGGCTCGTGTGGATGACTCCTAGAGGTCGGATGCATGTGCGGCTTGCAACATCATCCTCAAGTTTGGATCAGCAAAGTTAAAACATCTAATTGCAAGGTAATAGATCTGATCTATTATATTTTACATACATTAGATGTAGTATAGAAACATGTTGATCTGATCAATATGTAGTTCTTGCTCATTATATTTTAATTTTTGATTTTATACCATGTAATAATCATGTAATAGGATCTTAGATCTAGAGATTCTTTGATTTTATAAGATAAATTTTGATTTATTTTAGCTTTTCGCTGCTTGATCTTGAAAAAGTTTCAAGATCTAACCCAGAAACCCTAGATCTGGTTCCTTCAAGTATCTGGCTTCTCAAGACAATTAAGAGGTTGGTGGGATAATTATCTCACTATTCATCGAAAGTATGAGATTATGACTGCTATCAAAAGAGAACCCGATGGAACTCCTTTAGAAAGTTCTTCTGATGCGGTAGTTACTATAATTTTAAATATCCTTTACCATTTTGTAAGAGACTGTGTAGATATATATGAAAAAATTAAGGAACAATTGATCAATCTTAAGTGCAAAATTATGTCTGATTTTAGATGGTACAAGGATACATATTTTTCTAAACTTTATCAACTTTCTGACCCAAATCAAGAGTTTGGAAAAAAAATTTCATATCAGGGTAACCTCCTTTGTTTGCTGAGAAGGTTAGAAATAGACTAAGAAATGAAGGAGATGGTTGTATCAATTACAAGCAATTAGATATGAGAAAAATAGCTCAAAAGGTACAATTAGTAGGAGCTAAATTATGTAATGATTTAAAGATCAGAGATCAGTTAAAGAAATAAGAATTACTTAGGAAAAAAGAATTAAAAAATTTCTATTACCAGTTTAGATTTCAATTAGATCAACCATATAAGAAAAAAATTAAAAAATCAAAAGAATATAAAAAGAAGTATTATGATAAAAGACTTTCAAAAAAAAGAAAAGAGTTCTTCTAAACCATATTCTAAAAAAAGTAAAGAAAAGACTGAATATCTAAAAAAAATTCTTTGATCTATTATAAATGCAATCAAGAAGGACATCTAGCAAATCGATGCTATAAAAATACTAGAGCAAAAATTAGAGAAATATCTGAGGAAAAAATTCTGAAAGATATGAAAGAAAAGTTAAAAGATTTGATCAACAATCTAGATTTAGAATCAGAATCTAAAATCAATAACTCTGAAGAAAGTTCTTGTTGTGAAGTAACTCTCCATGATCATACCAATGATAAAACTATTTCAGTGTTATCTAATGAAGAATAATTTATAGCTGATATGATAGATTTCCTTAAAAATTTTGAAGATAGATAGAATCAATTGGAGAAGTTTTTTACCTTAGCCAAAACCCAAAAATCCAAAATCTCTAAAACCTCTGTAGAAATTGAAAATCTTTATACCATGGATGAAGTTTTTCAAAGACTAAGGCAAATTAAATAGAAAGCTCAGAAATCTAGTTTAGATGAGTTAATTAAAGAATAAGTTTTTATAAAAAATGAAATAGCCCTACTTAAAGAAGAGCAAAAAATCATTAAGGAAATCCCTATTGAAGAAACAACTGAAAGAGAAGCTCTATCTGAAATAAATAAAAAATTAAAAGCTCCAAAACTAGTGAAAAAAACATATCTGAAGACTTTTTAGGATCAATTAATAGATATATAAAACAAAAATGATACTGTGAAATCTTTTTCAAACTAAAAGGGGGCTATAACTTCAAACATAAAGCTTTAATTGACACTGGAGCTGATGTTAACTGTATGAGAGAAGATCTAATTCCTCTGATATATTATAAAAAATCAACTCAAAAAATTCAGGCAGTGAATGGGGGAAATTTGAGTGTATATTATAAGATTTCTAAAGTTCATATTTGTATAAAAAAGACTTGTGTCAAAACTTCTTTCTTATTAATTAAGTTCTTAAAATAAGGAGTTATATTAGGAAATCTCTTTTTAACTCAAATCAAACCCTTCATAATTACAACTGAAGGCATATTTGCCATTATAAAAGGAAAAAATGTTATGTTTAAATTCTATTCCGAACCGAAAGAATCTTTTTTAGATCTTTCAAAAAAATCTATGGAAGTAGAAATTATAAATATATTATTTAATAAATTCTCTTTGAATGACAGGAAGAAATAAGTAGCATCCACTTCAGGAGAAAAAGATTTAAAATTATTACACTCACCTTTATATTTTAACAGGAATATTAATGAAGGAGAATACCTATCCAGTTTGAACAACTCTGAAGAAAGTAAAATTCTTAATCTTAAAACTCCTCATCCTTCACCCCTTATCTCTCTAGAAGGGCAATCAAAAAAAAAAATATGCAATGAGCCAAAAAAGAAAAGGATGAGTTATTTGAAAAAAGTGAAAGAAGATTTAACTCTTGATCTTTAGAGCATTATTTTTGACAAAATAATGCAACCTCATGAAGCCAAAGAAATATTCAGAGAATTATATTTCTATCTTAGAATGGAGTGGTACTGGTCAATACTTATCATACCAAACATTAACATCAAAGCAACTCAAACTATGATCAGAGCACTATACAAGGGATTGGTCAGAAAAGTTATTATCGATTGCTCTTATCCTATGGATATATTTCAGATGTAGTTGCTACTATTCTGAAGCAAGCTCGAAAAGGCAGAAGGAAATTAGATATATTGATATGTAGCAGTATTCAAGAAAGAAAAATTAAAAAAATTATATATCTTTCTAGATTTATCATATAACTCTACTCCCAAAAAGAGAAACTGAGTATTTCTCCAGATGCAACCAATTCAAGTTCATAAACAGAATAGAGGTAGAATAATTTATAGAAAATATTAATATGGAAGATTATATACTCTCTAATTACAAAGAAGTATATTGGATGGCCAAGAGCAAGAGTCTTCGAGCAAAAAAATATTGGACAGATAGGAGGATATGGGTTACCATAGACCTACCCATAGTGGTACCAGAGAAAGAAGAAAGTTGGGATATTCTGCTGAATCTAGAAAATTATCTTGAAAAAATAAAAAATAAACTACAGTATCTCTGGAATAAAATGATTTTCTCTCATCAAGGCGAAGAACAAAATAAGACCACCCAAAGATTTGACGACTCCTTCAATCTTGCCCTACTCTTCGACATCGAAGAATGTAATATATATATTATATATATATATATATATATATATATATATATATATATATATATATATATATTCTACTGACCCTTCTACCAAACTCTTGGTTGAGAAATTTTTTTTGTAGGTACAATCCAATGGTTCTTCTAGCTACTTCAACAACCAGATGATTACTACTATTTTCTAAAGACAACCACGACTGCTAATCTCGAAGCCAGATTAATTCTCAGAGATGATTCATCTTCAAAATTCGATCTACACTAGGATCCAGAGACGACAAGCAAGCCCCAGGAAGATTTTTGACAACATCACTATTCATCTATAGAAAGATTTCTGACATAGTATACAGACGACAAGATGCTACAGGAAATTGAACTTAAAATCAATTAAGTTCCGACTTCGGTTCTGACTTTCAGAAGCCTCTGAATTCTAAACCAAGTGAAGTCTGCCGGACTCCAAACTGATTGAAGTCCACATAGTTCCTTCCCTCACTTATAAACAAAGGGGAAGGCATCCGCTCTAGGAGGAGGCCAAGCGCATGGAGGCAAGACCGAGAGGGGTTCGGTTCTGATAATAGGGTCCTTCTTCATTCTCCCTTCTTTTCTTTTCTTCTAATCCTCTTTTCCCCTTTCATTCCTTCATCTTCTTCCTTCCAATTTTCCATTAAGCTTCCTCATCTCTTCATCTTCTCCACAACAACTTCATCTCTTTCTTCTAAACTTCCTTTTGTTTTTCTTAAACTTCCTTATTTGCTCCTTTCATCAGGGACAACTCCATGTGAAGTCCCCATTCTTTTCTTCCACCAGACACCACCTCATCCACCCATTCCATTAAAATATTACACACACTCCACATCTCCAGAAGACTTTCCATCCTCTTTTATTCTCTTCCACCAAAACCAGACTTCCTCCTTCCTTTCTTCATTAAAAGGTTCATCCCACCATCACGTTTCAACACATCTTCATTATAATACTCATCCACTATATCATTTTCCCATTAAAAAATTCTTTCTCCACTTCCGTATTCTCCTTTCCACAAGATTCCTCCATAGAAGTCTCAAACTCTATCATTTGAGCCGTTAACTCATGTGACTTTTTGTAAATAAGTGTGCTTACTCATGTATTAGCATATATTAGCGCTTATGGTTTATATTTAAGTTTACTTAAGGTTGATTAGTATACATAAAGCTTGTACGGTGTGTATTTCAATTTCATCTGACTCTATACAAGTATGCTTTTGTAAATAAAGCTCATTTTTCTTTCATTTTACTATTGTTAATTAGATTTTAAGCTTTCTTTACACTTAAGCTTATTTATATTACTGTTCATTACTGTAGTTTACTATAGCTAATTACTGTAGCATATGCACTGTGTAATAGTATAGCAGAAATACTGTGTAGTACTGTTACGTACTGCAGCATGTTACTGTAGCACAACGGTAAACAACCGAAATGCTTCCGAGGTTGTAAAGTAAACAACAGATCAGTCTCTTAAGGGTAAACAACCCTAAGGTTGGTAGAGATTGTGAAATAAATAATGGATCAATCAGGGTAAACAATCCAAATACCACCGATAATATGTTATAAGGTTGTACTAAAACTATAGTACAATCTATCATGCAATCATGAAGTAAACAACGGAGTGATTATATGCTATCTAATTTGTTAAAGTACTCTATTTTACTTTATGCTTTTGTTTATTTCTTTATATTAAGCATTTTATTTTAGTCCTGCATGCATTTTATTTTAGTCCTACTTACTACACTTATATTTAGCTTCTTTTTGTTGTTTAAGTATGTACTTTATCTCTTTTCATTAAGTAGTTTCATTTTATTTAAGCTCTGTCTATTTCTCTCTATTTTATTCTATATATTTTATTTTATTTCTATTTTATTTACTATATTTTTCTTAAGTTTAATTTCTTTTCTTAGTGGTCTTTTTCATTTTTGGTCTACTCTACTCTTACTTATTTTATTTTATTTACTTCAGTCAGTTAGCAATTAGTTTGTTTACTCTGTTAGTCCTATTTACTGTAGTTAGTTGTAGTTTAGTTTACCTTTTAATTTTCAACTAGTTTATCTTTTAAGTTTGTTAATTATAACTTAGTAATTTACTCAGTTGTATAGTTTACTCAGTAGTTTAATTACTTATGTTCTTTGCTCTATACTTTGTTTTTATATTAGCTTGTCTACTTGTAATCTGGAGAGTTTTAGCTATTCAAAGTTTATTTTATCTTAGTCAGTTAAAGTTCATAGTTTATTAATTTATATTCTCTAGTCTACATTTAGCTACTAGCCTATATCTTAACTCTTGTTCTCTGATTAACTTTCATTAGTTTATATCTCAGTTTATAATTTCTTATATTAGCTTAGTCCATGCTCTCATATTAGCTTTCTATTAACTTATGTTCTAGTTTATAATTAGCTTAGTTTGCGTTCGCCTTAGCATTCCACTAGCTTGAGCTTTAGTATGCTTTGGTTTGTGTTTTAGCCTTCCATTAGTTTGTATAGCTTGTTTCTTAGTTTAGGTTTTATTTTATGAACTTAGTATTTAGATTTCTATTAGCTTTTACTTTAGTTTTATATCCTATTAATTTGATTGGTTGTTAGTCTTTTACCTTGTTTCCTGTGTCTGACTACCATCTGCCCATTACCTTATTTCTTGTGTCTATCTACCATCTGTTTAAGTATTGTTTGTAGGTTTGACCTCCTTTACTCCTCAATCATAGTTCATTTTACTGTCATACTCCTGGGTTCTGAGCTATTAGTTATATGGTGCACATAGGCAGTATCATGTAGCTTATTGTTCATCTATCCATTTGCTATTTCTACATGTACGCACATATCCTATCCATTTGCTACTTCTACATGTACGCACGTAGCCTTTACTACTGTGACAATATTATATCTCTGTAGCTCCGACCCACTCACACTCACACATATGCACTGCTGTTTCCATGCATATGCACATTGGCCCAAGTCAATCTGGTATCAGAGTCATTTTTCATGTCAGAGAGGGGATCTGTTGATTTTTAACCGTATAGAGAGCAGATCGAGCAGTGAGTGCAGTAAATCCCTTGTTAGTCAGGAAGGTGTTTAGGGTGATAAGTCACAAATAGTCTGTTGGTGTCATCTCTATGGCTGGTATCTTTAAATCTCTTACCGTACTTCCTAAAACTGAAATGGGTGAGAAATCTACCTGTATTAGAACTATGTCAATAAAAAATAAATCTTCTGTATGTTTTGAGGAGTTAGAGGATAGTATAGGTAATTGAAAAATGCCTGAGGTAAATTTTAGTGAAATATATCATAAGACATATTTTCTCTCTAGAAATAAATATTTTGTTAAAACTTTAGAAAAAATTTTCTCTATTAGTTTCAACCAAGAAATGGTACATCTTATAAAAAGAGAAGACTTAGACCAAATACCATCTGGATATAAATATTTACATATAGGATTTGTCCAGGTCTCTATCAAGCCATTAACTCGAATAGGTCTTAATACTTTAGCACTAGGCTATTTAAGAGACTGTCGAAATCTAGATTTTAAAAATTCTCTATTAGGACTCATAGAAGCTAATTTGAGTAATGGACTAGTATTCTTTAATGTTGGCCCAAACTTTTCTATTTCATTAACAGATCCAAATATCCTTGATTGTCTCACTCTTAATCTGATTACTTCAGAATATGAGATGAAACTAGAAATAGAGAACCTATCTATTACTTATAGATTCTACTATAAAGCTATGACCACTGTTAGTCTGAGGGTAAAATTGACAACTTCAAAGAGATTAACTACTTTGTTTATGGCCAATCTGAAAAATAATTATATAACTCCTAAAAAATTAAAATGGGATGAAATAAATATGTCAGAAAAATGGACTCTAGATCAAGTTATAGAACCCAAGGAAGTTCAAAACTTTGAAGCTAATAGAATCATGGAAACTCCTAACGGGAATGTAGAAGTATATTTCTCTACTAGTAGAAGAATTATAATAGATAGGAGAATTTCTACATCTGATATACCTACTTCTGAAAAGGAAAAGGCTTAATCAAGATCTTTAGATATTGCATATGCTATGTACGAGCCGGTAAGATCTAAACCTGAAATCAATATAATTGACTTTGATGAATTTCAGATAAATAAAGAACTACTAAAGAAAAAATTTGATTCTAAAGAAAATAGAGATAAAAAACAATGGTTCTTCGATACTTTTAACAACAAGGAGCGAAACATTATTAAAGACCTCTGGTTTAAACAAATGAAAACTGAAGAAAGACATATCTTCTTCTTTGATTGGTTTCATAACTATTTGAGGATATCAGATTTAGTCTTCAAGTTGCTATGGTCAAAACTATTTCTAGATCGTGAAAAACTAAAAGAGGTCCTAATATAGATTCAATACATCTTCCTTTTGAACCTGTACTAGTTGATGGAAGAATTTGTGCTAGTCTTGTAAAATTATTTGTTACTGGTCTTAAAGAAACTCCTAAGGTAGAACATCTTGGGCAGATTATTGAACAATAAAATTTTATCAATTTTGCTCTCAGTACTATAAGAAGACAAACTGAAAGGATTAAAAATATCTTTTTAGAAAGAAGAGAAGAAGCAGGAACAATTATTAGAAAATTTTTTGAAAATTCAAAGATAAAAAAGGTTCAAATGCCATTCAGCAATGAAGAAAAAGCTTCTTCTTTGAGAAATGCTCTACCTATGTTTAATGTTCATAAGTTAGACTGTTCTAAGATTAAATTAGGACCAATCTTTTCTAATAAATTTATTAGTCAAATTAGTGCTAAGATGACTAGCCTCAATCTTAAAGATATGATAAATTATTTATTTGTTGAATCTTTGGAGGAATCATGTATATCTCAAGATGATCAAGGATATTATTTTGAAGATTCTGAGGAAGAAATTAATCAAATTACAAAAGAAATAGACAACCTAAAGGTTAACAAACTTTATGACTACAAACCCTTAAGACAGGCCCTAGAATAAAAAACTATTATCCTAGACCAACTTATGCAGATTTATAGTTAGAAGAAAATCCTGACATTACCTCATCATAATTTGATGGAAGAAGTCTAGTGGAATGGAACTTAGATGGATTCTCTGAATATCAAATCATTACCATGTGTCATTTAATAATGATGTATGCAAATACTTGTAGAGTTCAAAGAAATTCAAAACCAAATATAGTTACTATGATAGTATCGACTTCTCAGGATAATTAAGAGGTTGGTGGGATAATTATCTCTCTATTCATCAAAAGCATGAGATTATGACTGCTATCAAAAGAGAACATGATGGAACTCCTTCTTTAGAAAATCCTTTTGATGTGGTAGTTACTTTAATTTTAAATATCCTTTACCATTTTGTAGGAGACTGTGTAGACATATATGAAAAAACTAGAGAACAATTGATCAATCTTAAGTGCAAAACTATGTCTGATTTTAGATGGTACAAGGATACATATTTTTCTAAACTTTATCAACTTTTGACCCAAATCAAGAGTTTTGGAAAGAAAATTTCATATCAGGGTTACCTCTTTTGTTTGCTGAGAAGGTTAGAAATAGACTAAGAAATGAAGGAGATGGTAGTATCAATTACAAGCAATTAGATATAGAAAAAATAACTCAAAAGGTACAATTAGTAGGAGCTGAATTATGTAACGATTTAAAGATCAAAATCAGTTAAGCAAACAAAAATTACTTGGGAAAAAGGAATTAGAAAATTTCTGTTACCAGTTCGGATTTCAATTAGATCAACCATATAAGAAAAAATCTAAAAAATCAAAAGAATATATAAAGAAGTATTACGATAGGAGACTTTCAAGAAAAGAAAAGAGTTCTTCCAAACCATATTCTAAAAAGAGTAAAGTAAAGATTGAATATCTAAAAAGAAAATCTTTGATCTGTTATAAATGCAATCAAGAAGGACATCTAGCAAATTGATACTATAAAAATACTAGAGCAAAAATTAGAGAAATATCTGAGGAAAAAACTCTGAAAGATATGAAAGAAAAGTTAAAAGATTTGATCAACAATCTGGATCTAGAATCAGAATCTGGAACCAATAACTCTGAAGAATGTTCTTGTTGTGAAAAAACTCTCCATGACCATACCAGTGATAAAACTATTTCAGTGTTATCTAATGAAGAACAATTTATAGCTGATATGATAGATTTTCTTAAAAATTTTGAAGATAGACAAAATCAACTGGAGAAATTTTTTACCTTAGTCAAAACTTAAAAATCAAAATCTCTAAAACCTCTGTAGAAATTGAAAATCTTTATACCATGGATGAAGTTTTCCAAAGACTAAGGTAAATTAAATAGAAAGCTCAGATATCTAGTTTAGACAAGTTAATTAAAGAACAAGTTTTTATAAAAAATGAATTAGCCCTACTTAAAGAAGAGCTAAAAACCATTAAAGAAATTCCTATTGAAGAAACAACTAAAAGGGAGGCTCTATCTGAAATAAATAGAAAATTAAAAGCTCCAATAACTAGTGAAGAAAACACATCTGAAGATTTTTTAGGATCAATTGATAGATATATAAAACAAAATAATACTATAAAATCCTTTTCAAACTAAAAGAGGGCTATAGCTTTAAACATAAAGCTTTAATTAAATCTAAAGCTGATGTTCACTATATAAGAGAAGATCTAATTTCTCTCATATATTGTGAAAAATCAATTCAAAAATTCAGACAGTGAATGGAGAAATTTAAGTATACATTATAAGATTCTTGAAGTTCATATTTGTGTAAAGAAGACTTGTGTCAAAACCTCTTTCTTATTAATTAAGTCCTTAAAATAAGGAGTTATATTAGGAAATCTCTTTTTAACTCAAAACAAACCCTTCATAGTTACAAATGAAGGCATATCTGCCTTTATAAAAAGAAAAAATGTTACGTTTAAATTATATTCAAAATCAAAAGAATCTTTTTTAGATCTTTTAAAAATATCTGTGAAAGTAAAAATTATAAATGTATTATCTAATAAATTCTCTTTGAATGACAGAAAGAAAGAAGTAGCATCCACTTCAGGAGAAAAGGATTTAAATTTATTACACTCACCTCTTTATTTTAACAGGAATATTAATGAAGGAGAATACCTATCCAGTTTGAACAACTCTGAAGAAGGTAAAATTCTTAATCTTAAAACTCCTCATCCTTCACCCCTTATCTCTCTAGAAGGGCAATAAAAAAAAATATGCAATGAGCCCAAAAAGAAAAGGATGAATTATTTGAAAAAAGTGAAAGAAGATTTAACTCTTGATCTTAGAGCATTATTTTTGACAAAATAATGCAACCTCATGAAGCCAAAGAAATATTCAAAGAATTATATCCCTATCTTACAATGGAGTGGTACTGACCAATACTTATCATACCAAACATCAACATCAAAGCAACTCAAACTATGGAGCACTATACAAGGGATTGATCAAAAAGTTACTGTCGATTGCTCTTATCCTATGGACATATTTTCAGATGTAGTTGCTAATATTCTGAAGCTAGCTCGAAAAGACAGAAGAAAATTAGACATATTGATATATAGTAGTATTGAAGAAAGAAAAATTAAAAAATTATATATCCTTTCCAGATTTATCATATAACTCTACTCTTAGAAAGAGAAACTGAATATCTCTCCAGATGCAACCAATTCAAATTCATCAATAGAATAGAGATAGAAGAATTTATAGAAAATACTAATATGGAAGATTATATACTCTCTAATTACAAAGAAGTATATTAGATGGCCAAGAGCAAGAGTCTTTGAGCAAAAAAATATTGGATAGATAGAAGGATATGGGTTATCACAGACCTACCCATAGTAGTACCAAAGAAAGAAGGAAGTTGGGATATTCTGCTGAATCCAAAAAATTATTTTAAAAAAATAAAGAATGAACTAGAGTATCCCTGGACTAAAATGATTCTCTCTCATCAAGATGAAGAAGAAAATAAGACCGCCCAAGGATTTGACAACTCCTTCAATCTTGCCCTACTCTTCGACATCGAAGAATGAAGAAAAAATAAAAAATATTTTCTACAAACCCTTCTACCAAACTCTTGATAGAAAAATTTTTTTGCCGTACAATCCAATGGCTTTCTAGCCACTTCTACAACCAGATGATTATTATTATTTTCTGGAGACAACCACTACTACTATTCTCGAAGCTAGATTAATTCTCAGAGATGATTCATCTTCAAAATGTGATCTACACTAGGATCTTGAAACGACAAACAAGCCATAAGAAGATTTCTGACAATATCACTATTCATCTACAAGAAGATTCCTAACACTGTATACAGACGACAAGATACTACAGAAAATCAGACTTAAAATCAATTAAGTTTCGACTTCGATTCTGACTTCTAAAAACCTCCAGGTTCTAAACAAAGTGAAGTCCATCGGACTCCAAACCGATTGAAGTCCGCATAGTTCCTTTCCTCGTCTATAAATAAAGAGGAAAGCATTCACTCTTGGAGGAGGCCGAGAGGGGTTAGTTCTGATGACAGGGTCCTTCTTCATTCTACCTTCTTTTCTTTTCTTCTAATCCTCTTTTTTCCTTTCATTCCTTCATCTTCTTCCTTCCAATCTTCCATTAAGCTTCTTCATCTCTTCATCTTCTCCACAATGTCTTCATCTCTTTCTTCTAAACTTCCTTTTATTTTCCTTAAACTTCCTCATTTGCTCCTTTCATCAGGGACAACTCCATGTGAAGTCCCCCTTCTTTTCTTCCACCAGACACCACCTCATCCACTCATTCCATTAAAATATTACACTCACTCCACATCTCCAGAAGACTTTCCATCCTCTTTTGTTCTCTTCCACCAAAACCTGACTTCCTCCTTCCTTTCTTCATTAAAATATTCATCCCACCATCACGTTTCAACACATCTTCATTATAATACTCATCCACTACATTTTTTCATTAAAAAATTCTTCTCTACTTCCATATTCTCCTTTCCACAAGATTCCTCCACAGAAGTCCCAAACTCTATCATTTGAACCAAAAACTCATGTGAGTTTTTGTAAATAAGTGTGCTTACTCATATATTAACATATATTAGCACTTGTGGTTTGTATTTAGGTTTGCTTAAACTTGATTAGTATACATAAAACTTGTACAGTGTGTATCTCAATTTTATCAGACTCTATGTAAGTGTGTTTTTGTAAATAAAGCTCATTTTTCTTTCATTTTACTATTGTTAATTAGGTTTTAAGCTTTCTTTACACTTAAACTTGTTTATATTACTGTTAATTACTATAGCTATATTGTAGCTAATTACTGTAGTATATGCACTGTGTAGTACTGTAGCAAAAATACTGTGTAGTACTATTGCACACTGTAGCATGTTACTGTAGCATAATGGTAAATAAACGGAATGCTACCGAGGCTATGAAGTAAACAATGAATCAGTCTCTTAAGGGTAAACAATCCTAAGGTTGGTAGAGATTGTGAAGTAAACAATGGATCAATCAGGATAAACAACCCAAATACCACTTGTAACATGTTATAAGGTTATACTAAAACCATAGCACAATCTATCGTGCAATCATAAAGTAAACAATGGAGTGATTATATACTATCTAATTAGTTAAAGTACTCTATTTTACTTTATGCTTTTGTTTATTTTTTTATATTAAGCATTTTATTTCAATCCTGCTTGCATTTTATTTCAGTCTTGCTTACTGCACTTATATTTAGCTTCGTTCTGTTGTTTAAGTTCTATACTTTGTCACTTTTCGTTAAGCAGTTTCATTTTATTTAAGCTCTGTCTATTTCTCTCTATTTTGTTCTGTATACTTTACTTTATTTTTATTTTATTTACTATATTTTTTTAGTTAAGTTTTATTTCTTTCTGTTAGTAGTCTTTTTCATTTTTGATCTACTCTATTCTTACTTATTTTATTTTTTTTACTGCAGTCAGTTAACAATTAGTTTGTTTACTCTATTAGTCTTACTTACTATAGTTAGTCATAGTTTAGTTTACTTTTTAATTTCTAGCTAGTTTATCTTTTAAGTTTGTTAATTATTAGTAATTTACTCAATCGTATAGTTTACTTAGTAGTTTAATTACTTATGTTCTTTGCTCTATACTTTATTTTTATATTAGCTTGTCTACTTATAATCTGGATAGTTTTAGCTATTCAAAGTTTATTTTAACTTAGTCGATTAAAGTTTATAGTTTGTTAATTTATATTCTCTAGTCTACATTTAGTTACTAGCCTATATCTTAACTCTTGTTCTCTGATTAACTTTCATTAGTTTATATCTCAGTTTATAATTTCTTATATTAGCTGAGTCTGTGCTCTCATATTAGCTTTCTACTAACTTATGTTTCATTTATAATTAGCTTAGTTTGCGTTCACCTTAGTTTCCACTAGCTTGAGCTTTAGTATGCTTTGGTTTGTGTTTTAGCCTTCTATTAGTTTGTATAGCTTGTTTCTTAGTTTAGGTTTTATTTTATAAACTTAGTATTTAGATTTCTATTAGCTTTTACTTTAGTTTTATATCTTGTTAATTTGAGTGGTTGTTAGTCTTTTACCTTGTTTCCTGTGTCTGACTACCATCTTCCCTTTACCTTGTTTCCTGTGTCTGTCTACCATTTGTTTAAGTATTGTCTGTAGGTTTGACCTCCTTTACTCCTCAATCATAGTTTATTTAGCTATCACACTTCTGGGTTGTGGGCTATTAGTTAAACGATGCATACGGACAGTATCATGTAGCTTATAGTTCATCTATTCATTTGCTACTTCTATGTGTACGTACATAGCTTATCCATTTGCTACTTCTACGTGTACGCATATAGCCTTTATTACTATGTCACACTGCTGTGACAATATCATATCTCTGTGACTCCAACCCACTCACACTCACACACATACACTACTGCTTCCACGTGTACTCCGTGGCTCCTACCTCTGTGGCTCCGACCCACTCACACACATATATCATCTTGAATATCATTTTGATCCCAGTCCTCAACATCATAGGCTTCGATATCTTTATCCATTTAAATATATAGAGAGAATTAGCTATCTAATTTCTAAATATATGCTTAGATATATCTAACTAGTCTACTTATTTTATTTTTATTTCTATTTTAAACTAAATTTTATCTTAAGTTCTATAAAATATACATCTATACTATAAATTAATTCTTATAAATGTGTAGACTATTAATTGGCTCCTCAATAGTTACAGGTTTTCTATTCATTTTGCTTTTTAGAGATGATTTTGAATTAATTAAAAAATATTTTTAAAGTAAATAACCATTAGATCAGATTTAGATAGATTTTTTATCCATTTCAGATTTTAGTAATTTGACAAGAGATCTAAGGATACCAGCCTAGAGATAACACCAACAATCTATTTGTGACTTACCACCCTAAACGTCTTTCCACTAATACGAGATTTACCTTGCTAGCTATCCGGTCTGCTCTCTATACAATTAAAAATCGACAGATCCCCTCCTCGATATGAAAAATGGCTCTGATATCAGATTCTAAGATCATAGAAATAGCTGAATTCTCTATAAATAAAGAATACTAAAGAAGACTTTGATTCTGATAAAAATAAAGATAGAAAAGAGTGGTTCTTGATACCTATAGTAAAAAAAAAGAGAGTTTATAATAAAAATATGGTTTAACCAAATGAGGGCTGAAGACGACATATTTTTTTCTTTGACTGGTTTGATATATATTATATCCAAGCCTTGAGGAAGCTAGTCCTGGAATATAAAAAACTATGATTAATAGGATGGCTGAATCATAAAAATATCGTAGAAGCTTTAAAGCTGAACCTACTCAGGTTTGAAACAAGAAAAATAAGAGTCTTACTAAGGTTTCTACCAATGATATTGATCAAATTTCTAAAGTAGAAACTTGTTCTGATAAAATTGTTGAACATTTAGATTAGGCTGAGAAATAACAAAATTGTATGAATCTTCATCTCAACCTTAAAGAAACTCAGACTGATAACCTTCTAGAGAATGAAAAGGAATCTGAAGTTGATCGAGATAATGTTGATAATTCATAATAAAGATTGATTACTTTTTTATAAAGATCGATAATATATCCAATCAGATTGGTGATTTTTTATAATTGAAACTATACCCAATCTCATAAAAGTTACTGAAAATGATTTATTTGAAGAATCTTATAAAATCTTGACTAAAAAAAATCCTTCTGATGAAATCATTGAAATTGTTCATCATCCCGATACTAATTTTGAAGCTAATTTAAATTTTATATCTTTATTAGAATCTTCTAAGTTAAATTCAGACATCAATCAGTTGAAGGTATCAATTAAAAATTATGATGAAAGCAATGAAGAAATTACTAAAGAAATCATCTAGATCTAACTGAAGTACCTCCAACACCTAACCTCTCTAAAGTACAATTAGAAAAAGAATTCTTAGAAGAATTACATAAAATTATATTAAATCAATTTGATAGAATTTTTCATATGAAATCTATGAAAAAAATATTTCTACATCTAATTTATGTGATTTAAAAATCAGGCCAGATTCTTTAAACCAGTCGATCTTAACCCCATCACTCTGTCTGGTAGGTCTAGATCAATCCCTTTGTCTGAAGAAATTCATGAAACATCATATTTCTCTAAGGATAAAGAATTGATAGTTTAGGAACTAGTAATCCTTTAGAATTAGTACTGCTGTAGGAATTAATAATTTTTTAGACTTAAAAAATCTAAGGATAAGAGAATAGTGAGTAGGAGAAGTATAGTTAGTAAATTATCTATCCTGAAGAGTACTGAAGATAAACCAATTCTTAAGTATAATCTAGTCCCTAAGACAATAAATTATTATCCTAGATTGACCATGGTAGATCCACAGTTGACAGAAATCTCAGATAATTTATCCACTATCTATTCTGAGAGAAGAACTTCTGGTTGGAATCCTGATGAACTTACAGATTATCATACTGTTAACAGATGTCATCAACCAATAATGAAGTCTATAAAATCTATGATTATTCACAAATTGAATTACCAAGATGATGATAAATTACTTGTTAAGATAATTGAAAGGTTGTTCTACTAACCTAAAAATTGTGAATATTATACAAAAAAACTTTAAAGATCACTATCCTTTAAATTATCCTCTAAACTCCATCAATAAAATCAGTGTAAATATTAATAATCAGTTAAATAATATTAAGAGTAACAATTTAATTGAGTTTAGATGGTATAGAGATACTTATACTATATATTAGGCTTAAAAAAATTTTCTTTAGAGCTATTAGAGCTAAAACATTATTTTGCCATATTAAGATCTTTTTTAAGATTTTCCTTAAAATTATTATCTCTAAGTTTAGAAGTTGATCTAGGAATAGCTTTTTTATTTCTAGAAAAAGATAAAATTTGATTAAAAAAGGTAGAAAATATCAGTACGTTAGACAAATATTTTAGTAGATAAGTTTGAATTGGATAACAACTTAAGGATAAGAAGTCAAACTAGAAAAGAAAAAATAAATAATCTCCATAAGTTGGAAGATTTAGGTTATCAATCTAGATCTCAACCAGATAAATCATATACAAAGAAATATAAAAGCTTCAAAAGGAAGTTTGATAAGAGAGCCAAAAAGATTCTTAAAAAATAGAATGAAATGAATCATTATCATTTGATAAGCTATAATACCTTTGAGATTTTTGTTTGTTCAAGAAAATATTACTTCAAAAATTATAAAGGTTCTTTGATTAGGGAAGATCTTGTTATAATATCTTGGGCAATATATAAGTTTTCATTTTCAAATACTAATATAATGTTTATCCCAGGAAATGTACTTTATCAAAATAATATCAAAAAGAAAGAAAAGTAGATGACTGATGCAAGCAATTCAGATCAACATATAAAGAGAAAAAGTAAATCTGCAAGAGCTGCTCTAGGTACATATAAAAGCTATCTTGCTATAAAAAGAGAAATTCTTATAATCCGCCAAGCCATTTCAAATATTCAAGAAGCACAAATTGATCAAGAATTGCAAAAGAATATCAATTTGGCTTCTAAACAATAGTGGTTGACAGCAAGAAAAATTTTTCATTTTAAATTTTGAGATAAATAAATTATTCTCTAATCTTGATCAAGATTTTGCAGAAAAATAGATCATGAAAAGAAAATAAAAATAGAAGAATGCTCTTGAAAAAGAAAAATTCTCTCAATATTACAAGTCATAACTTTCTCAAAAACTTATGATTTGGTTAACAAAGTATGGGAAACTCATCTTTTAAATCAAAGAGGAGATTTTAGAAAAGCTATGACAGCTCTTGTTGATCACTTATGCAAAAAAAATTATCTTTGATGATGCTAAAAGAAAAAATAAGACTATCTGATGAACACTCAAATCAAACCATATCTGACCTGGCTACTCTCCTCAAAGTTGAGACACCAATAACAAATAAGCAAAAAAGACTTAATTGTTGGAAAAGAGCTCAGAAAGTTTTAACTAATGAACTCCTAGAAGATATTTTCAAAAAGCAACTCAGCCCAATGAGACAAAAGAACTACTTGAAGAATTGCAAATTTTCCTAATAGATGGACATGATCTATTTATAGAATTAAATTTTGTCTAATAGATGGCTAGAGTTATCCCAAGTTATATCTTCCATTAATCAATGAGTATGCTAAAAAAAAACTCAGAGCCTTATATAAAGGATGGTATGAGTATGTCAGTTGATCCTTTCGTCAATTTATATATGTTTCCAATAGTAGTCAGCGAAGTTTTATATGAAGTAGGAAAGATATACAAAAATCTGTTAAACATTGTAATTTTCAGTGGCATTGAAACCAGAGATATTGGATTAGTAAATTATCCCTTCCAAATCTATGAAGTCAGCATCTTTGAAGAGGAAGACTATTACATTGTGCAATATGATGAAGAAGAGCTCCCAAAAGATTTTAATTTCAAAGAATATCAAGAAAAATGTTTATTAGAAGTCTACTGGAGAGCTTAAGAAAAAAAACTCAATGATACTGGTCTATGGAAGAATTTGGATAACTACTGTACTCTTTATAAATATCGAAGTAGCAGGAGCTTGGAGAAAGATGAAGGATCCTTTATTAAATGAAGAAAATTATTCATAAGAGATACAATACAAGATAAGATAAATTAAATAATTTTGGAGCATTCAGATCCTCAATCAAGCAAACAAATCTCAAGACTTAGCTACTCAACTCTGGAGCATTCAATCCTCAATCAAGCAACACAAATCTGGAAGACTTAGCTACTCTATCACTTAACCAATCCCATTCAGAATGATGATCAAGAAATTTTCTCTAGTACTTAACTACATCACTCTAGAAGGTTGAGTATGAAAAAATAAAAATAGTTTCAGGTACAATTCAGTGGCTCTTCTAGCAACTTCTACAACCAGATCAACCACTACTATTATATTGAAGCCGTTTAATTCACAAAAATAGTTCAACCTCAAAAGCGGACCACACAAGGATCCAAAGATGATAAGGAAGCTACAGAAAGATTTCTGACATGTCACTATTTATCTACAGGAAGATTCCTGACATTGTACGCTACAGAAAATCAGACTTAAAATCAATTAAGTTCGACTTCGGGTCTGACTTTCAAAATTTTTGAATTCCAAAACAAGTGAAGTCTGCCCAATTTCAAACAAGTTGAAGTCCGTATAGTACCATTACTCATCTATAAATAACGATAGGTGCCTTCATCAGGAGGGTAAGTGGAGAGAGGCAAGCCGAGAGGGATTCGATTCTGATGACACATCCTTCTTCACTCTCCCTTCTTTTCTTTTCTTCTAATCCTCTTTTCCCCTTTCATTCCTTCATCTTTTTCCTTCCAACCTTTCATAAGCTTCTTCATCTCTTCATCTTCTCCATAACATCTTCATCTCTTTCTTCTAAACTTCCTTTTGTTTTCCTTAAACTTCCTCATTTGCTTCTTTGATCAGGGACAACTCCATGTGAAGTCCCCCTTCTTTTCTTCCACCAGAGCCACCTCATCCATCCGTTCCATTAAAATATTATAGTCACTCCACATCTCCAGAGACTTTCCATCCTCTTTTGTTCTCTTCCACCAAAACCAGACTTCTCCTTCCTTTCTTCATTAAAAAATTCATCCCACCATCACGTTTCAACACATCTTCATTATAATACTCATCTACTACATCATTTTCCCATTAAAAAATTCTTCTCCACTTCCATATTCTCCTTTCCACAAGATTCTCGACAGAAGTCCCAAACTAAGTCATTTGAGTCATTAACTCGTGTGAGTTTTTGTAAATAAGTATGCTTATGGTGTGCTTACTCATGTATTAGCATATATTAGGCTTGTGGTTTATATTTAAGTTTGCTTAAGCTTGATTAGTGTATATAAAGCTTGTATAGTATGTATTTCAATTTCATCAGACTCTATGTAAGTGTGCTTTTGTAAATAAAGCTCATTTTTTTTATTTTACTATTGTTAATTAGTTTTAAGCTTTCTTTACGCTTAAGCTTTTTATATTACATTCATATTACTATTATTACTGTAGCATACTGTAACTATACTAGCATATGCACTGTGCAATACTATAGTAGAAACACTTGTAGTACTGTTGTGCACTGTAGCATGTTACTGTAGCACGATGGTAAACAACCGAAATGCTATCGAGGTTGTGAAGTAAACAATGGATCAGTCTCTTAAGGGTAAACAATCCTAAGTTGGTAGAGATTGTAAAGGAAACAAAGATCAATCAGGATAAACAACCCAAATATCACCTGTAATATATTATAAGTTATACTAAAAATATAATATAATCTATCATGCAATCGTAAAGTAAACAATGGATGATTATATGCTATCAGATTAGTGAACGTACCTATTTTATTTGAGCTTTTTATTTATTTCTTTGTTCGTTGCTTAAATACTATACTTTATTTCATTTTGTTAGTAGTTTTATTTTATTTAAGTTTATCTGCTCTTAGTTAAACTTAGTTTTGTACATTTCACTTTGTTTCTATTTACTGCATTTTTTAGTTAAGTTTTATTTCTTTCTATTATTAGTCTTTTCCATTTTAGTTTATTCTACTCTTACTTATTTTTGTTTTATTTACTGCAGTTAGTTAGTAATTAATTTGTTTGCTTATTAGTCTTATTTACTGTAGTTAGTCGAAGTTGTTTAGTTTACTTTTATTTTCAGTTAGTTTATCTTTTAAATTTGTTAATCATAGCTTAGTAGTTTACTCAATAGTTTATATTTTATATTTTACTTTTATTAATAGCCTAGAATTTTTCTGTAGTTTATTTATTACATTTATGCTTCCTGCTCTTATATTAGTTCTTCTTGCTTTTATATCAGTTTGTTTACTTACAGTCTGGATAGTCTTAATAATTAAAAAATTTAATTCATTAACCTATAGTCTCTAGTTTATATTAGTTACTAGCTTTTGTTCTCTTATTAACTTTCGTTAATTTATGCTAGTTCTTTATAGCCTTCAGTAGCCTATGTCCCTTCCATTAGCCTATGCCATGTTTTTATAGCCTTCCAGTAGCCTATGTCCTTTTATTAGCCTGTGCCTTAATTTTGATTTTTATTTTATGTACTTAGTTTGTCTTTAAACTTTTGTTAGTCTGTGTGTTGTATGTCTGAATCCTATTAGTCTTTACATTTGAGTACTGTTAATCCTTTATTTATTTCTTGTAGATTTACTCTAGTCTATCCTTTATCTCCATTCTATTACATTAAGCATTTTATTTCAATCCTGCATGCATTTTATTTTAGTCTTGCTTACTGCACTTATATTTAGCTTTGTTCTGTTGTTTAAGTACAGTACTTTGTCTCTTTTCATTAAGCAGTTTCATTTTATTTAAGCTCTGTCTATTTCTCTCTATTTTGTTCTATACATTTTACTTTGTTTCTATTTTATTTACTATATTTTTTTAGTTAAATTTTATTTCTTTCTGTTAGTAGTCCTTTCCATTTTTGGTCTACTCTACTCTTACTTATTTTATTTTATTTACTACAGCAGTTAGTAATTAGTTTATTTACTCTGTTAGTCTTATTTATTGTAGTTAGTCATAGTTTAGTTTACTTTTTAATTTTTAGCTAGTTTATCTTTTAAGTTTCTTAATTATAACTTGTAATTTACTCAGTCATATAGTTTACTCAGTAGTTTAATTACTTATGTTCTTTGCTCTATACTTTGTTTTTATATTAGCTTATCTACTTGTAATCTGGATAGTTTTAGTATTCAAAGTTTATTTTATCTTAGTCGATTAAAGTTCATAATTTATTAATTTATATTCTCTAGTCTATATTTAGTTACTAGCCTATATCTTAACTCTTGTTCTCTGATTAACTTTCGTTAGTTTATGTCTCAGTTTATAATTTCTTATATTAGCTTAGTCTTGCTCTCATATTAGCTTTCTGTTAACTTATGTTCCAATTTATAATTAGCTTAGTTTGCATTCGCCTTAGTATTCCACTAGCTTGAGCTTTAGTATGCTTTGGTTTGTGTTTTAGCCTTCCATTAGTTTGTATAGCTTGTTTCTTAGTTTAGGTTTTTTTTATGAACTTAGTATTTAGATTTCTATACCTTTTACTTTAGTTTTATATCCTATTAATTTGAATGGTTGCTAGTCTTTTACCTTGTTTCCTGTGTTGACTACCATCTTCTCTTTACCTTGTTTCCTGTGTCTGTCTACCATCTGTTTGTCTGTAGGTTTGACCTCCTTTACTCCTCAATCATAGTTCATTTTGCTGTCATACTTTGAGTTCTGGGCTGTTAGTTATACGATGCATACAGATAGTATCATGTAGCTTATAGTTTGTCTATCTATTTGCTACTTCTACGTATACGCACGTAGCATATCCATTTGCTACTTCTATGTATATGCACGTAGCCTATCTATTTACTACTTCTACGTGTATGCATGTAGCCTTTACTATGTGTCACACTGCTGTGATAATATCATACCTCTATAGCTCTGACCCACTCACACTCACACACATACATGCTGCTTTCACGCGTACACGTGTTGGCCCAGGTCAATCTGGTATCAGAGTCATTTTTTGTACTGGAGAGGGGATCTATCGATTTTTAGCCGTATAGAGAGCAGACCGGACAGCGAGCACGGTAAATCCCATGTTAGCCAGGAAGATATTAGGGTGGTAAGTCATAAATAGACTGTTGGTGTAATCTCTAGGGCTGATATTCTTAGATCTCTTACCGAACCATTGAAATCTAAAATGGCTGAGAAATTTAACTAATTCAGATCTGATGGTTATTCACATTATAAATAATCCTGTTATAAAAATATCTAGACAAGGCAAAATGAATAGAAAAACTATAACTATTGAGGAGCTAGAAGATAGATTAGATGATTATATTATAGAACTTAAAATAAAAACTTCATTCGACCCTCTAGGTAATATTAAAATAGATGTAAAATGAAAAGCTAGATTAATAGTTAAAGATATATTTGATACATATTTAGATGATAGATACTTAAGAATAGCTAATTTTTAAATAGATAGGGAACTACTTAGTGTAGACTTTAACACTATTAAAAATCAACAGAGAAAAATATGGTTTTACAGAATCTATAATAAGAAAAAATAAAATTTTATAAGAGAAGTATGGTTTGCCCAAATGAGAACTGAAGAAAGAAATATTTTTTTCTTTGACTGGTTTATAAAGTATCATCCTAAAGGTTTGAAAAATATTAACCCTAAATATCAAGAGTTTGGAATTAAGGTTCTTTTCCAAAAATGGATGATATCTTCATCTAGAAAAGATAAGGTACATATTCAGCTAATGAGATACCAAAAGCCTACTAAAAGGTTTACTGAAGACTGAAAAGCTACTCCAAAATCTTGTAAGCCAATAACTGTTCCAAAGAAATTAAGCACTAGTCTGCTGAAAGAAATAACTAAGGATTATAAAGAAACTCATCCTGATAAGATCTCTAAGTATTTAGATCAGGATAAGGAATGACAGAATTGCATGAATCATTTTCTCAATCTTGAAAAAATATGAACTGATAGCCTTTTAGAAACTGAAAAGAAATCTGAATTCGATTGAAATTATTCTAACCATTCATTAGTGAAGATTGGTGACTTTTTCATAAAGATAGATACTATACCCAATCTTTCAAAAATAGAAACTGAAAATGATTTATCTAAAAATTGATAAGATCGTTGAGATTGTCTATGATCCTAATACTAAAACTAACCTGAACTCTATATATTCATCTGATGAGTCAAGTCTAGGCATCAGTCAATTAAAGTACCAATTGAAAATAAAATCATTAAGGAGATCACTGAGAAAGAACACTTGGATTTGCCTGAGGAATCTTCAACACCTGACCCTTCAGAGGCACAATTAGAAAAGGAGTTTTGGAAGATTTAAATGAAATTATTTTGAGCCAAGCTGATAAAATTCTTTATGATGAAACACTTGAAGAAAATGCTTCTATATTGGATTTATGTGCTTCTACATGTGATCTATTCGATTTAAAGATCAAGCTAGACTCTCTATCTGATTTTAAATTTTTGAATCAGTCTATCTTAAATCAGTCACTCTCTTCTAGTAGATCTATTTTAATCCCTACATCTAAAGAAATTTATGAAATTTCATGTTTTCCTAAGGATATAGGAACTAGTAGTTCCTTAAGAATTAGTACTCCTATAGGAATTAATAATCTTTTAGTCTTAGAAAACCCTGAGGATAAGAATAGTAAAGAAAATATAGTTAGTAATTTGAATATCTCAAAAAATACCAAAGATAAACCAATAATCCTAAGATAATAAATCATTATCCAAGATTAGAGTTAGTGGATTCACAGTTGACAGAGACATCTGATAACTTGTCCATTATTTGTCCTCTGAGAAAAACTCTTAATTGGAACTTTGATGGGTTTATAGATTATCATTATTGTCAATTGACAAAATTACACTTGAAAGCATGTAAGGTTCAAATTTATTTACAAATTTCAGTTATTGAAACAATGATAAATCACTTGTTAAACATTTAACAATTGAAAGATTGATGGAAAATCTTTTCCCCTAATTTAGATGTTGTTCAAAAGCAGTCTAAAGGTAACGATCTTTTAGATTATCCTTTGAACATTATAAATAATCCACATGTAGATATTAATAATAAATTTAGTCCTAGGAGTAGTAATTTAGTTAAGTTTAAATGGTATAGAGATATTTACTTCGCTATATCTTTAGAACTATCTCCTTTAGGTCTAAAAGTTAATTTAGGAAATATAGGTACCATCAATAAGACAACAGAATAATTCTTTCCAATAGACCTAAATTGACTAGAAATCAATTTATAAAGCCACACAAAAGAGAAGAGACAAACTATCTCTATAGCTTAAAAAATCTTGACTATAAATTTGGATCTCAAATGAGTAAATTATATAAAAATAATATATATAATTCAAAAAAACTTTGATAAAGGAATTAGAAAGATTCCTAAGAAACTGAATAAAAATGGATTTGTGATGTTTCATTTAACCTAAAAGATGGATATCACTTTAAACATGAAGCTTTGATAGATTCGGGAGCTGAGGTAAATTGTATTAGACAAGACTTAATTCCTTCAAGATATTTTTAAAAATTTAATCAAAATCTCTAAACTACCGAAAAAAAATTTTTGAGAGTAAACCATAAGATCTCTGAAGTCCAAATATGCATAGGAAAACTTTGTATTGAAATATCATTTTTATTAGTTAAAACTTTAAAACAAGGAGTTATATTGGAAAACCCCTTCTTAGCATATCTTAAACCTTTTACTTTTATAGAAAAGAAATCATTACACAAGGCAACCAGAGAATATTATTTAAGACTTGCTATAATTCTGAAGAGTTTTCAAAATATGTACAAGAATTATCCTACAAAAGCAATGCAAAATCAAAATCCAAATATCAAAAAAGGATAAGAAGAAGATTAAAACTAATGAATGATTATAAATCTTTATGTAAAATACTACAATGGATAAAATATAACACTCCAATTTCAAAAAATATATTAAAGGGAATTCATGGAGCCAAGAGTTACTTTAAATTTGATATAATATTATGGATAGAGCAGACACAAATTCTTCTTTCTTTTGCTCATTTCATAATTATATATATCCATAATAAGCAACCATGGAAACACCTGCAAACATTCTTTAGGACTATAATAAGAAATGGACTAGTGCTACCAAAAAATGTAAAAGAACCTTTCCAAATTAAAATCCAACTAGAACATAACATCATACTCTCATTAGATCAAGTCCTAGAGTTAGCTGATAAATTTTTAAATATAGAACGATTAAAACTCTTCTTGGAATACTTTAATTTTGCTACTGATTTCTATATGGCACTTACCAAAACTTATCATCCTTAACTATTATATTTAAGAATGGAAAGTCTATTATAGATGATGATAAAATTTTAAGAACAAAATGCTTTAATAAATTAACAAAAAGAGGCTGGGATCAAAAAAGACTGGAACATGAA
Organism: Elaeis guineensis; assembly: GCF_000442705.2. Lineage (NCBI taxonomy): Eukaryota > Viridiplantae > Streptophyta > Magnoliopsida > Arecales > Arecaceae > Elaeis > Elaeis guineensis. Next base: position 2,078,548 of record NW_027332425.1, read on the forward strand.
TCCTCAATTCAACTAAAAAATTCGTATCCATATTTCTTTGACAAAAAATATAAAATTTAACAAAAATTGGGGCAAAGAATAAAAATATCCCTCCTGTCTTATTCCATAACTCTCTTTGGAAAATTACTTACTATTTAATGAAATATAGCAAACTCATATAATCAATCAGAAGAAAGATTTTAAAAAGGCTATAAAGTCCCCAATTAATCACCTATATCTATAAGAAAATACCTTCTTAGTTGCAACTAAATATTATGAACTAATTCTGCTATACTTTTACAAAAAAGCATATTTTGGAATCCAATCTCCAAAAGATCAATTTTCTAAAGAGAAGGATCAAGTAAGCCAATCTTGGAACTATAGAACACCCAATACTCCTACTACATCTACCAAAGAGCCATACTGTCCAAATTTCTATATATTCAAATCAAAAGAAAACCTTTTCTCTTTGAAAGTACATGATTTAAACCTTAATATCCTTGACCTAATAAAAACTCTTCCAAAAGAAAACTTTCATATTCCCAAGATAGGAGAAAAAGATCAAGTTTATCATAAAGAAATTCTGACTCAAACCAAAAGCATACATATTCATCACAACTATCAGCAGAATAGTGAGATTACTTACTCTAAACTTCTCATACTAAAATCTTCTCTTTGAAAGATTGAGATCCAGAGTAGAACCCCAATTCTACTAAGACCTTGAGAATAAGAAACTATGGAGATAAAGAATTCAGCTATTGGAATTATCAGAAAGCTTGGATCAATTTTCTTTATATTCAAAATTAGAATACAGGCATTCATGATTCATAAAATTCAAATATCGAGAAATTTTGCCTATCTGATTCTACTATCATTGGTGGCTCAAATTTTGTCTCCCAAGAGCAACGAGCTAAAGAACCTGAAGAACCCAATCAATTAGAACCAGTCCTAACACAACCTCTTCCACCTCGTAGCTCGACTAGGATTTTCCGTCCTCCTGAAAGGTACCTAGGTACCATACAAGAGGATGTAGAGAAAATGTTCCTCACGAGAAATGGGGTTCATGGTGATGATCCCAAGACCTATGACGAGGCGATATCAGATATCAATTTTGGGAAATGGTTAGAGGCAATGAGATCAGAAATTGACTCGATGCACTCAAATCAAGTCTGGACCTTGGTAGATCCACCTAAAGGTATTATACCTATTGGGTGTAAATGGATCTTCAAGAGAAAGATAGGTGCAGATGGAAATGTGGAGACATTCAAGGCTAAGCTCGTAGCGAAAGGTTATAGTCAGTGCGAAGGCATTGACTATCAGGATACCTTCTCGCCCGTAGCCATGCTAAAATCCATCCGCACATTGCTTGCTGTTGCAGCCTATTTCGATTATGAAATATGGCAGATGGATGTGAACATGGCGTTCTTAAATGGATATTTTGAGGAAGATATCTATATGGAACAGCCGCTTGGATTCACATCCAGTGATGTTGATCACAAGGTCTGCAAACTGCAAAGGTCTATTTATGGACTTAAGCAAGCATCTCGAAGTTGGAATACTTGTTTCAATGATGTGATCAAAATGTTTGGTTTCATCAAGAACGAGGAGGAACCATGTGTGTTCAAAAAGGTCAGTGGGAGTGCAGTTGTCTTCCTCGTATTGTACGTGGATGACATCCTCCTAATTGGGAATGACATTCCCATGTTGACCTCAGTCAAAATATGGTTGTCTAAGGAGTTCTCTATGAAAGATCTAGGAGAGGCATCCTTTATACTGGGTATTAAGGTCCATAGAGATAGACCAAATAGGATGCTAGGACTTTCACAGAAGATGTACATAGAGGAGGTGCTAAAGAGGTTTAGCATGGAAAACTCCAAAAGAGGTTTATTGCCTTTTAGACATGGCATTCATCTCTCCAAGAAGATGTGCCCCAGCACACCTGAGGAGATTGAACGCATGAGCAAGATCCCTTATGCTTCGGCAATAGGGAGCCTCATGTATGTCATGCTACGTACACAACCTGATATAGCCCATGCTGTGAGTGTCACAAGTAGATATCAGTCGAATCCAGGTGAAGAGCACTGGACTTCTGTGAAATGTATCCTTAAGTACTTGAGAAGGACTAAGGATATGTTTCTAGTCTTTGGGAATGGAGAACTTCAAATTTAGGGATATACAGACTCAAACTTTATGTCTAATATAGATGATCGAAAGTCAACATCTGGGAGTCTGTTCATTTGTAATGGTGGTGCAGTTAGCTGGAAGAGTTTCAAGCAAACGATGATTGTAGATTCCACCATGGAGGCAGAGTACATTGCTGCATCGAAAGCTACCAAGGAGGCATTCTGGTATAAGAAGTTTGCCACAGAGCTTGGAGTGATGTCATTGGATGCCATCCCTCTTTACTGCAACCATAATGGTGCCATAGCCCTAGCTAAGGAGCCACGGTCTCACCAGAAATCCAAGCACATCGAGCGGCGATTCCATCTGATCTGTGATTACCTCGAAAAGGGTTATGTCGAGGTCAAGAGAGTCGACTCCACAGATAATGTGGCAGACCCGCTGACTAAGCCATTGGGCCAACAGAAGATCGAAACCCACCTTGAGAAGATCGGACTTAGATATGTAGCCAATTGGCATTAGGTCAAGTGGGAGTTTGTTAGATGTGTGCCCTAGATGCCAGATCGACTGACACATTCCTGTACAAATCTAAGGGCAAAATTATAATTTTGACTATAAATGAATAAAAGGATTATTCTTCTATCACATTGTATACATTGTGTCTGTGATACATCCTTTGAGTTAGTGGGAATGTTAATTCATATTTTCAAGAGTTGAAAATTTAAGGCATGAATTTATATAACTAACTCATAAACTACTTCTGATCATAGGATCATCACGAGGATGGTGATCGATTCGGAAGGTTGGTGTACGATCGCTTTCTTAGGGTAGATGAGTCTTGAGTCTACGGTGTGGAGATATCGGAGCGAGAGTACAGGTATTCATTGAGAACGAGAGTACTGAGCGTGACCACCTCGAGCAATCATAAGGAAGTCTACCTTCTCGTCGATGACTCGCTCGATGCTGCAGTTGTGTGTCTAGTTCTTTGACCTGAGGTGCATCGTCGATTCACCTTGAGTGTGTTATAGTTTGACTACACCATAACTCGATCTCCTAGCCATCCAAAATCCTGAGGTGTATGTTGGCTGGAGCATATTTATTGTAGGAACTAGATCGCATCAAGATGGAATCTATCAACCTCGGTAGATGAGAGGAGTAGTCCTATGGTGATCGAAAGATCGAGTCCTTAAGCCCATGGCCATGGCAGAGTGAAATAATGAAAAAGAGTTTTTCATTGGGGTTTCACATCAGACTCGGATCGATCGATTGATTCATATGACTGATGTTGGGTTTGACGAGTTCACCTTAACCCTAATTCAGTCGGGACTCATGATAGAGGAACTCAATCACATAGGTAGCTGCACTGAGAGGTTCGTCTTCAGTTTTGATGGGTTGCCACCAAATACTGCTAGGTGTCACTGATGGATTTTGGGAGCAATTAGAATAATTTTGATGATCGATCATTCTAATTGTCTAAATCAGAAGAGTTCTGATCCATCGAAAGGAGTTTCGATGATGTCGATGATAAGATCACGACATATCTCAAGATGTGTCAGATCGACTGACACATTACTGTACAAATCTAAGGGCAAAATTATAATTTTGACTATAAATGAATAAAAGGGTTATTCTTCTATCACATTGTGTCTATGATACATCCTTTGAGTTAGTGGACATGTTAATTCATATTTTCAAGAGTTGAAAATTTAAGGCATGAATTTACATAACTAACTCATAAACTGCTCCTGACCATAGGATCATCACGAGGATGGTGATCGATCTGGAAGGTTGGTGTACGATCGCTTCTTTAGGATAGATGAGTCTTGAGTCTACGATGTGGAGACATCGGAGCGAGAGTACAGGTATTCATTGAGAATGAGAGTACTGAGCGTGACCACCTCGAGCAGTCATAAGGAAGTCTACCTTCTCATCGATGACTAGCTCGATGCTGTAGTTGTGCGTCTATTTCTTTGACCTGAGGTACATCGTCAGTTCACCTTGAGTGTGTTATAGTTTGACTACACCATAACTCGGTCTCCTAACCATCCAGAACCCTGAGGTGTATGTTGGCTGTAGCATATTCATTGTAGGAACCAGATCGCATCAAGATGGGATCTATCAACCTCAGTAGATGAGAGGAGTAGTCCTACGGTGATCGAAAGATCGAGTCCTTAAGCCCATGGCCATGGTAGAGTAAAATAATGGAAAAGAATTTTTCATTGGGGTTTCACATTGGACTTAGATCGATCGATTAATTCATATGACTGATGTTGGGTTTGACGAGTTCACCTTAACCCTAATTCAGTCGGGACTCATGATAGAGGAACTCAATCACACAGATAGCTACACTGAGAGATTCATCTTCAGCTCTGATGGGTTGCCACCATATACTGTGAGGTGTCACTGGTAGATTTTGGAAGCAATTAGAATGATTTTGATGATCGATCATTCTAATTGTCTGAATCAGAAGAGTTCTGATCCATCGAAAGGAGTTTCAATGATGTCGATGATGAGATCATGACATATCTCATTACCATACAGAATTGAATCTAACTGGGTCACACAAACAAGGGTTAGGGTCTGGATGTCATCAATTGGGCTAGCCCAATTGATTTGGATAAGATCCAATTAGGTTCAAGGAAATCGTGCTAGCACTCGATTGAGCTTAACTTTCTCCTCGTATAATCTTTTCTATCTCTACTGAGCCAAATATGATCTGGCTCATCCAGAGAACCTTAGAAAAGTTTCTCTTAGTTTAAATGAAGCTTGTCTAGCTCAGAAAAGGCTTGTCTTAATTCATGAGATGAATTTAAGACAACACCTACTAATTTCTAGCACCTGCCAATTTCATTTTAGGACATCTGTCAAAAGTTGACATATGGGTCTTAAACTGAAGAGGACTTATTGAAGGATTTTTGTGGAGTGTCCACATGCCTAAACCTAATCAAATTGGGTGCCATAATCAGATTATGGCATGAGCCCAATTGGATTTAAGTGGGTGCCCCAAATGGATAAGAACCAAAGAGTCCTGATAAACTTGGACTCTTTGGCGCCACCTTATTTGAGGCTATCCATTGTTGGCGGCAACATAGGAGAGAGCATGGGGATTCTTATCTGATGTGATCAGATGACATCACTCCACCAATAAAAATTTTTCCAAAATTTATTGGAATTTTTTGATTGATCGAATGATGTGGCACTGCGTAGCATACAGGGTCTATATAAACCCTACTGCACCTAGGGTTTTGGGGCAGAACTTGTTTTGTGGAAAAACCCATTGGCTGCCACTCCCTCCCCTCTTCTCCATATCCTCCATTCTCTCCTTTCTCTTCTCTTCATGTCCAAGAAGTTGGACGTTCATCTGGCATAGGTGCAAGGCGTGGTGATGCCTGGAATAGAAGGCTGCAGGACATCTTCGACAGGCTACTGCTCCAACTTCAGAAAGAGTTCTAAAGTACTTTCAAATTAGATATTGATCTAATTTTTGGAGCTTAGAATTGTGAGGAGAAGATGTTCTAGATCCTACCTGAGTAGATACTGGTAGAGGCCAGACGCTTGCGTGGCTACATCAGAACCTCAGGCAGTGCTGCGATCATCTACAGGGTAATTAGATTACCCTTGAGGTATGTCTATCTTTCTCATGCTTTTAGATTTAATTTTGAAATTAAAATATCAGATAATAAAATTAAATCTAATAGATATTAGATCTGAAATAGTATAGGATAAAAATTTAAAATTTATTCTGCCCCAGATTTGATGAAATCTGGAAGATCCTACACAAGAAAAAGGTGGTTTTTCCTTCAGAAAATCTATCTTTGAGTCAGGACAATATGATGCCAATCGAAGAGCGTCGCTGGGGCATAGCTGTGGCATATAATGCCCAGCTCAGTCTACCATGGCTCACACCATCCAATGGGTCTGGTGTAACCGACTGGTATCTCTATCCTGAGATGCTGTCTTGGGTGCTTACATCTCCAATGCTCTAAAGCAAGGTTCTTCGATGGACCTTACCCTCACCTGACCATCGATGTAGACTAATCTGAAACAATAATAAATAAATCATTAGTATGATCCAAATAAAAGAATCAAATTTGATTATATATAAAGTGTAATGATTAATACCACTAGGACCAGCCTCACTGGGACCCACTTTACTGGGACCCGATACAGTCGTAGTCGGCTCACTGGGACCTGCCAGTGCAGGACCCTCTGACACTGGAGCTAATAAGGTCATGGAGATCGGTGAAGGCACCTCATCCTTCGAGCTGTCTGCAGGTAACTATGAATGCGACCATCGTCGTCTATCTCCTGATGCCATATCTACAAGAATTGAGATATAAATAAATATAATATTACATAATAATAATAATAATAATCAAATAATATTTTAATTAATATAATTATATCGTATACCATTATTACAATATAAAATTAAATGAAGAATAAAGATCTACTCATCAATATTTGTATCATTCCTTAATATGTAGATCTTCGTCCGAATCACAGTAATCGATATATGTATCGTCTTCTATCTTATCATCATTTATGAATGGATTGTCGTCCCCCAACTCATCCAGATTAGATACAAAATCAGCTTCAACTTCGTTGGATGGGAGATCAGCCCTATTCAAAGGTGCCGTTATAAGTTCTTCATCAATCAGAAACTTGACTGATGTTTATTCTTCTTGCTGAAAAGCTTTCTCTTTATGTAAATCCAAAATTTCATCCATCTCTAATCGAGTTGGTATATCATATACACCTCTAGATATTATTTTTTGTATGACATGATAATTACCTCGATACTTTAGGTCCTTCAAATATATTACTTGTTTCGCTTGAGTTGCTAATATGTACAGCTCATTTTGGTACCATGTTCGTGCAAGATTTATATTGATAAATTATGAATCGACATGAATCTCGATCTTTTTATTACTAATATCCCACCATTTATACTAAAATAAAAATATAAAATTACTGGACTCATACTTTAGTACACCATAATAATCAATCTCTTCTTCTCCTTCATATCTTATTGTAGCAATTTCACTATTCTGGGTCCGTCATTACATCTCAAGCTCCCTTGTATGAAATCTCATTCCTCCAATGGTATAGGATGTATAGTGATTAACCCTTCAATCGGGACCACATGCTAAATCATGCAACTCATCGGTTGCACCCACTTCTTTATTGAAATACTTATGTTTCATCTGCATCATAAGATAAAAAATTATATTGATTGAAATAATATTATTTATAAGTAAATAAATAATGTATCGCTAATGTAACTTACAAGATTACCAAACTATTTTTTAAATTTTTTTCAATGTCGATCATCAGTATCTGTATTATTCTCTCTACATATTATACTCTTGTGCTCACTGCAAGAAGTTATAATTTTTAATTTTACACCGATATAAAAAATTTTTTTGATCATTAAACAGTATCGTAAGATGATATGTACTCAATAAAATCTTTAATTTCTTCATAATTATTTAGAACATAAAAATATACCTTGGATAGTTCATTCACATTCATAAATTTAAATTTTCTTACACCAATAGATTGAACCGTTTGTTTAAATATAGACAACATTGGCTCATTGTCATTCCATTCATTATCTGCATTACGATCTACATGATTGAATCTTATTTCAATATCATCAAAATACACTGAGTAGAATGTGACAGACTCGGTAGCTACATATGCTTCCACTATAGATCCTTCAGGCCTTGCTTTATTGTGCACATATTTTTTTAAGTAGCATAAGAATCTGCAAATAAAAATAAATTTAAATTTTATAAATGTATTTACATCTTACAATTGATATGATAAAATACGTATAGCTTCTTTACCTTTCAATAGGATACATCCATCGATAATGTATCGATCTGATCAAAAAAGTGTTGTTTGGAAGATGGACAACCAGATGCATAATAACATCAAAAACTGATGGTGAAATTTTTTTTTCTAACTTACAAAGAATGAGTACGATATCTTTTTCTAATTTCTCAAGTAAGTTAATCTTCAATTTTTGACAACATAGTTCTCGAAAGAATACTCCCAGCTCAATCAATGCAGTTTGAACATCACCACCCAAATAGCCATGCATGACCACAGGAAGCAAATGTTGTATCATCACATAGGAGTCATGACTTTTCATGCTAGAGATATTGCCATCATTGTTTCCAACACATCATGATACATTTGAAGTGTATGCATCAGAAAACTTTACGATTTTGAACCATCCACAGAAAATTTTCTTTTCCTCTCCAAACAGTGAATAACAAGCGGGTGGCATAAAAAATTTCTCACCTCGATGAACTAAATGCAACTCCAACCAGATTCTCATTTTCTGCAGATCAAGATGAGCTTTTGTACCATCTTTTATTTTTCTTAGAATATTCAATATAGTACCGATGATATTATCACAAATATTCTTTTCATTGTGCATTACATCTAGATTATGACGAAGTAGTAGTACTTCCAATACGGTAGTTCGAAAAAGATGCTTCGCTTCATCCAATTCAGCTCAGTTTCAGTACACTTCCGCTTGCAAGTACCCGATATTTTTCCAAATCAGACATTTTCAATGATTTCAAGTTGTTCTAAAATTTTTGATCCACTTAACTCCTTGGGTGGTGGACGTCGATCGGACTTACCATCAAAAAATTGATTATAATGGGTTCTCCAAGAATGATTAGCAAGAAAAAACCGTCAATGACCCATGAAACATATTTTTTGTCTGTGCTTTAAATGTAAGGAGGATGCATCCCTATTGCATATTGGACATGCCAGATATCTTTTGGTGCTCCATCCAAATAAATTTTCATATGCTGAAAAATCATTTATAGTCCATAAAATTGAAGCATGCAACTTAAAATTACTTCAACTCACAGAATCATATGTCTGAACTCTATTTTCCCATAACTCCTTCAGATCATCAATCAAAGGTCATTGATATATATCAATTTCATTACCTGGTGCTTTCAGACCCAAAATCAACAGTGACATAAAAATAAATGGTTCTTTCATGCACTTCCAAGGTGACACATTGTATACAACTAGCATCACAGGCCACATGTTATAAGAGGTACTCAAATTGCTAAAGGGATTAAATCCATTTGTTGCTAGACCAAGCTTGATATTGCATGGATCACTCACAAAGTACAGATGCTTTGCATCAAAGTCTTTCTATACTAAAGAGTCGGTCGGGTGGCTAAGTATGTTATCCTTCGAAATCTACTGCACATAATGCCATCTCATTTCTTTAGCTGTCTTTGTGGACATATACAACCTTTGAAGTCTTAAAATCAATGAAAAGTATCTCAAAATCTTTTGAGGTATCTTCTTTCCTTTCATATTATCAGTTTTGTATCTAGGCTCACCGTAATTCAGACATTTAGTTGCTTGTGAAGGAAAAACTGCCTTTTTCCTGTGTAGGATCTTCCAGATTTCATTAAATCTGGGGTGGAATAAATTTTAAATTTTTATCCTATGCTATTTCAGATCTAATATCTATTAGATCTAATTTTATTATCTGATATTTTAATTTCAAAATTAAATCTAAAAGTATGAGAAGCATAGACATACCTCAAGGGTAATCTAATTACCCTGTAGATGATCGCAGCACTGCCTGAGGTTCTGATGTAGCCACGCAAGTGCCTGGCCTCTACCAGTATCCACTCAGGTAGGACCTATAACATATTATTCTCACAATTCAATGCTCCAAAAATTAGATCTAAATCTAATTAGAAAGATCTTCAAAAGTCTTCCTGAAGTTAGAGCAGCAGTCTATCGAAGAAGTCCTACAGCCTTCTGTTCCAGGCGTCACCATGCCTTGCACCTATGCCAGATGGACGTCCAACTTCTTGGACGTGAATAGGGGAGAAAGGAGAGCAGGGAGGATGTGGAGAAGAGGGGAGGGAGCAGCAGCCAATGAGTTTTTTGCACAAAACAAGTTCTGCCCCGAAACCTTAGGTGCAGCAGGGTTTATATAGACCCTGTATGCTATGCAGTGCCACATCATTCGACCAATCAAAAAATTCCAATAAATTTTGAAAAAATTTTGATTGATGGAGTGATATCATCTGATCACATCAGATAAGAATCCCCATGCTCTCTCCTATGTTGGCACCAACAATGGATAGGCTCAAATAAGGTGGCGCCAAAGAGTCCAAGTTTATCAGGACTCTTTGGTTCTTATCCATTTGGGGCACCCACTTAAATCCAATTGGGCTCATGCCATAATCTGATTATGGCACCCAATTTGATTAGATTTAGACATATGGACACTCCATAAAAATCCTCCAATAAGTCCCCTTCAGTGTAAGACCCATATGTCAACTTTTGACAGATGTCCTAAAATGAAATTGGCAGGTGCTAGAAATTAGCAGGTGTTGTCTTAAATTCATCTCATGAATTAAGATAAGTCTTCTCTGAGCTGGACAAGCTTTATTTAAACTAAGAGAAATCTTCTCAAGATTTTTTGGATGAGCCAGATCATATTTGGCTCAGTAGAGATAGAAAAGATTACACGAGGAGAAAGTTAAGCTCAATCGAGTTCTAGCACGATTTCCTTGAACCTAATTGGATCTTATCCAAATCAATTGGGCTAGTCCAATTGATGACATCCAGACCCTAACTCTTGTTTGTGTGACCCAGTTAGGTTCAATTTTGTATGGTAATGAGATATGTCGTGATCTCATCATCGACATCATCGAAACTCCTTTCGATGGATCAGAACTCTTCTGATTCAGACAATTAGAATGATTGATCATCAAAATCATTCTAATTGCTCTCAAAATCTATCAGTGACACCTAGCAGTATATGGTGGCAACCCATCAGAACTGAAGATGAACCTCTCAGTGTAGCTACCTGTGTGATTGAGTTCCTCTATCATGAGTCCCGACTGAATTAGGATTAAGGTGAACTCGTCAAATCCAAAATCAGTCATATGAATCAATTGATCGATCCGAATCCAATGTGAAACCCCAATGGAAAACTCTTTTCCATTATTTCACTCTACTATGGCCATGGGCTTAAGGACTCGATCTTTCGATCACCATAGGACTACTCCTCTCATCTACCGAGGTTGATAGATCCCATCTTGATGCGATCTGGTTCCTACAATGAATATGCTACAGCCAACATACACCTCAGAATTTTGGATGGCTAGAAAACCGAGTTATGGTGTAGTCAAACTATAACACACTCAAGGTGAACCGACGATGCACCTCAAGTCAAAGAACTAGACACACAACTGCAGCATCGAGCTAGTCATCGATGAGAAGGTAGACTTCCTTATGACTGCTCGAGGTGGTCACGCTCAGTACTCTCGTTCTCAATGAATACCTATACTCTCACTCCGGTGTCTTCACACCGTAGACTCAAGACTCATCTACCCTAAGAAAGCGATCGTACACCAACCTTTCAGATCAATCACCATCCTCATGATGATCCTATGGTCAGGAGCAGTTTATGAGTTAGTTATGTAAATTCATACCTTAAATTTTTAACTCTTGAAAATATGAATTAACATTCCTACTAACTCAAAGGATGTATCACAGACACAATATACACAATGTGATAGAAGAATAACCCTTTTATTCATTTATAGTCAAAATTATAATTTTGCCCTTCGATTTGTACAGTAATGTGTCAGCCGATCTGGCATCTTGGGCACACATCTAACAAACTCCCACTTGACCTAATGCCAATTGGCTACATATCTAAGTCCCATCTTCTCAAGGTGGGCTTCGATCTTCTGTTGGCCCAATGGCTTAGTCAGCGGGTCTGCCACATTGTTTGTGGAGTCGACTCTCTTGACCTCGACATAACCCTTTTCGAGGTAATCACGGATCAGATGGAATCGCCGCTCGATGTGCTTGGACTTCTGGTGAGACCTTGGCTCCTTAGCTAGGGCTATGGCGCCATTATTATCGCAGTAAAGAGGGATGGCATCCGATGACATCACTCCAAGCTCTGCGGCAAACTTCTTATACCAGAATGCCTCCTTCGCAACTTTTGATACAGCAATATACTCTGCCTCCATGGTGGAATCTGCAATCACCATTTACTTAGAACTCTTCCAGCTAACTGCACCACCATTACAAATGAACAGACTCCCAGATGTCGACTTTCGATCATCTATATCAGACATAAAGTCTGAGTCTGTATATCCCTGAATCTGGAGTTCTCCATTCTCAAAGACTAAAAACATATCCGTAGTCCTTCTCAAGTACTTAAGGATACATTTCACAGAAGTCCAATGCTCTTCGCCTGGATTTGACTGATATCTGCTTGTGACACACACAGCATGGGCTATATCAGGTCGTGTACATAGCATGGCATACATAACGCTCCCTATTGCCGAAGCATAAGGGATCTTGCTCATGCGTTCAATCTCCTTAGGTGTGCTAGGGCACATCTTCTTGGAGAGATGAATGTCATGTCTAAAAGGCAATAAACCTCTTTTGGAGTTTTCCATGCTAAACCTCTTTAGCACCTCCTCTATGTACATCTTCTGTGAAAGTCCCAGCATCCTATTTGGTCTATCTCTATAGACCTTAATACCCAGTATAAAGGATGCCTCTCCTAGATCTTTTATAGAGAACTCCTTAGACAACCATATTTTGACTGAGATCAACATGGGAATGTCATTCCCAATTAGGAGGATGTCATCCACGTACAATACGAGGAAGACAACTAGGCTCCCACTGATATTTTTGAACACACATGGTTCCTCCTCGTTCTTGATGAAACCAAATGTTTTGATCACATCATTGAAATGAGTATTCCAACTCTGAGATGCTTGCTTAAGTCCATAAATGGACCTTTGCAGCTTGCAGACCTTGTGATTATCATCACTGGATGTGAATCCAAGCGGCTGTTCCATATAGATATCTTCCTCAAGATATCCATTTAAGAATGCCGTTTTCACGTCCATCTGTCATATTTCATAATCGAAATAGGCTGCAACAGCAAGCAATGTGCGGATGAATTTTAGCATGGCTACGAACGAAAAAGTATCCTGATAGTCAATGCCTTCGCGCTGACTATAACCTTTCGCTACGAGCCTAGCCTTGAATGTCTCCACATTCCCATCTGCACCTATCTTTCTCTTGAAGATCCATTTACACCCAATAGGTACAATACTTTTAGGTGGATCTACCAAGATCCAGACTTGATTTGAGTGCATCGAGTCAATTTCTGATCTCATTACCTCTAACCATTTCTCGGAATCGATATCTGATATCACCTCTGTTGGGAAATGTGTCCCAAAAAGCCAATCGTCAAGCTGTTGACGGTTGAGCAACCAAGTATTGTAATTGATTTGTTAATAAATAAAATATATTTGGCATTTTCATCATAAGCTTTCATCTTCTAATGAACTCCGTTGTTATGATGAAGTCCTTAGGACTATTTAAGTTCGATAAAGAGAGGATTTATCGATTAGTCCTTAAAACTGTTCACGACCAAATGATAGGCTGTTAATAAGGACGACAGCTTCTATCAAGCATAGGTCGCTGTAGGCCATATGGGTTGGTTGTCCTCTTAACCAAGGAGTGTGGAGACACTGATATGGCATACAGGTGAGATGTAAGGGTACATCGTCATTGAACGTGACCAACTCCAGAGCATTCTGCTGTCTAGAATGTCTCTGATGGGATATAGGTATAAGTGTCCCTTAGACTTGAGATCGCCTCAGTGACTTGCAAGCAACTCACTGTGCTTTGGTACTGGACTAACTGAATTTCTAATTCAGGGACGGAAGGCTTCTGGGCACAGTCAAGTACTTGCGAAGTCAGAGTGTGATCGAGATGGGATTGACCACTCCAAGAGTTGGAGAAGAATGAGTCGCTGTATTTCAATTTAGCAAAACCTTGGCCAGTGTAATCCATCAGATGGATTTGATATTTTGAAATACAATGTGGACAACCTGATCAGAGTTGACAGTTGAGCTCTGGGGTGTCCTATGATCATTTTGGTCAAGGAGATGAATTATATGAAAACTATATCCGCATGGGTTCTAAGGATGTTGTTCTACACATTCGACCTATCCGGTCGTCGGGTACCATTGCTAGATGGTCACTTCGATTGGTATAGGAATTTGTTTCTATGCTACCAGCTTAGGTTCGAACCTATGAGGTCATACACATTAGAGTTCATGATCCGATCAGATGGTTGATTAACGATTAAGAATCGTTCTAAGATTAAATGATCAATACGATTGACATTTAACCCAGTGCAAGTGTTGCAGGAGGATCTATTAGCAATTCGATTGCTAATTGGCTTAATTTGATTAAGCCAATGGGCTGAGATTAAGTCTAATTAAATATAATTTAATTAGATTTAGTTTGGGCTTGATTGGATCAAGTCCAATTGGTTTATTGGATAAGCCAAGTGCAAGGAAAAACTAGTCCTAGTTCAACTAGGACTTGGGTCAATCTAATTTCTAATTTGACTAGAAAATTAAATCAGATTTAAATATAATTTAATCTGATTAAATTAGGTTCTTAATTGGGTTAAGACCTATTTTAATTGGGTTGATCTAATTTTGATTTGATTTGGTTTGGGAAACCAAATTAAAACAAGTTATGAGACAGAATCCTAGTAGGACTAGGATTCCACCTTGCGCCACATAAACCTTCTCCACGCCCTCTCTCTTATTCAACGCCAATCTCCACTTATTTTGTGCGACAAAAGCCCTCTCCCAGATCTCTCCCACGTTCACAAAAGGTCTCCTCTCTTCTTTCTTACATGGAAGGTGATTTGGATCAAATCTAAAAGGAATAAGTTTGGATTTTGAATTCTATGAGATAGAGTTTTAGAAATCCAAAACTCTTTCAATTTTGCACCGAATTTATCCAAATTTTTTTTGAAATTTTCGTGGCTTTTAGGATTTACATTGTACACCCTTTTCTGGTGATCTATGCATGAAAATATGGAGGAGGTGCTCAAGAGTTGGGCGTCCCTTAACTTGCCATGTTTGGATAAGCCTTGACTAGGTGTTTGACCTAGACAAGGACTCTATCATATCTCTTTATATAAGATGAGTTTCTTCGTGAAATTTGAAGGAGAGATAGATATTTGAGAGGCCTTTCTTCCATCCAAAAATCAGAGAGAAATATCTTTAGGTCGTGGAGATATAAAAGATGCAAGTTTAGGTGTCTAGAGAGAAAAACGTGAAGAAGAAGAGGGTCTTCTTCTAGGGTTTTTATTTTCATATCTTTCCTCCTTCCATCTTGAGTTTCCTGAGAGCGTCTCAGATCTGAAACTCCTCCTTCTACTTTCCATCTTTGGAAGAGTCCAAATCAAGAAGAAGGAGGCACCTGATCAACCATCAAAGAAGGATCAGCGCAGTACTAGCATACTGTGCTGATTTTCTGAAGCAGGACTTCTGATCGAGATTCGTGGGCTCGTGTGGACGACTCCTAGAGGCCGGACGCGTGTGCGGCTTGCAACATCATCCTTAAGCCCAGATCAGCGAGGTTAGAGCATCTAACTTGCAAAGTAATAGATCTGATCTATTATTTAATACATACATTAGATGTAGCTAGTATAGAAACATGTTGATATGATCAACATGTAGTTCATACTATATTTATATATATTTTAATTTTTGATTTAATGCTATGTAATAATCATGTAATAGGATCTTAGATCTAGGGATTTTCTGATCTTAAAAAATAAATTTTGATTTATTTTAGTCTTCCGCTGTATGATCTTGAAAAAGTTTCAAGATCTAACTCTGAAACCCTAGATCTGGTTCCTACAACCTCGTCATAGGTCTTGGGATCATCACCATGAACCCCATTTTCCGTGAGGAACATTTTCTCTACATCCTCTTGTATGGTACCTAGGTACCTTTTAGGAGGATGAAAAACCCTAGTCGATCTACGAGGTGGAAGAGGTTGTGTTAGGACTGGTTCTAATTGATTGGGTTCCTCAGGTTCTTTAGCTCGTTGCTCTTGGGAGACATTCTCCTTGAGCTTAATTATTCTTCCGATGCCACCATCTTGAATAAACTATTTTTCAAGAAAAATAGCATTTCGACTCACAATCACATTGTGGTCTTCCGGAATATAAAAATAGTATCCTAATGACTCTTTAGGATATCTTATGAATCGAGTTCTAAAAGACCTGAACTCTAACTTGTCTGTCTGCTGTCTCTTGACATGAGCCGGACAACCCCAAATTCTGAGATGATTCAGACTTGACTTCTTACCATGCCATATCTCATACGGTGTGGTAGGAACGATTTTAGAGGAAACCTTATTCAATACATAAATTACTGTCATGAGATAATATCCCCAAAGAAAATCAGGGAGGTCCGT
This sequence comes from Elaeis guineensis, assembly GCF_000442705.2. Taxonomy (NCBI): domain Eukaryota; kingdom Viridiplantae; phylum Streptophyta; class Magnoliopsida; order Arecales; family Arecaceae; genus Elaeis; species Elaeis guineensis. Next base: position 2,094,985 of record NW_027332425.1, read on the forward strand.
GAAGCTCATCATGGAACGGACCATATCTAATAGGGTCCGATTTCTCCGTTCTGAAACCCCGTTGAGTTGAGGCGTTCCAAGTGGAGTCCATTGTGAGACTATGCCATTGTCCTTAAGATAGTCTAAAAATTTTCGAGTAAGGTATTCACCTCCTCGATCTGATCGAAGAACCTTAATGGACTTTCCTGTTTGTTTTTCTACCTCATGTCTGAATTCTTTGAATCTTTCAAAGGCTTCATACTTGTGTTTCATTAGAAACACATACCCGTACCTAGACATATCATCGGTAAAGATAATGATGTAGACAAAGTTGCCTCTAGCCGGCACATCAAATGGGCCGCACACATCCGTATGTACTAGGGCAAGTAGGTCTGTGGCCCTTTCTCCATGTCCTACAAAAGGGAGCTTGGTCATTTTGCCTTGAAGGCATGATTCACAAACTGGATATGACTCAAAAGTCAACGGACTCAGTAATCCAGATTTCTCTAATTTGTTAACCCTGTCTTCCGCTATATGACCTAGCCTTAGGTGCCACAGATACTTATCATTTAGACTATCTCTAGGCCTTTTAATTCCTATGGCATTCACATTTTGCTCAATATTAAAAACAGATACATCAACATGTAACTGATAGAGACCATTAATAACAAAACCATTTGTAACTTTATTATTTTCATAAAAAAATATTACAATGATCCTTATGAAAGCTAATCACATAACCTTCTTGTGCTAAATATGAAACAGAAATCAAATTTCTGCTTGCTGCAGGCACATAATAACAGTCTCTTAAAACTAAATCTAATCCTAACGGTAATCACAGATGGTAGGTTCCCACGGCCACGGCAGCAACTCTTGCTCTATTTCTGATGCGTAGGATCATCTCCCCATCCCTCAGCCTCCTGCTCTCCTCAAGACCCTGCATAGAAGTGCACAAATGAGCACTAGAACTAGAGTCAAGTACCCAACTGGATGCAGAAAAAATCGTAAGGTTAGATTCGATAATTGGCATACCTCTAGAAGGACCATCCTTCTTGTTCTTCAGGGTGGCCAGGTACTGAGGACAGTTTCGCTTCCTCTTCTTTCCATCCACCTTCTGCTTCTTCGCAAACTTCTTTTTCTTTCCAAAAGACTTTCTCTTGGAAGAAGTCTACTCCACAGTAAGAACTGAGCCTTTTGAACTTTTCATTGAAAGCTCAGCCGTAACTAGCATATTCATTAACTCGACCAAGGTACATTGCATCTTATGCATATGAAAGTTTGTGATGAACTGACCATATGCATCGGACAAGGACTGAAGGATCACATCAATCTGAAAATCCTTGTCTAAGATGATACCGAGCTTCTCAAGCTCCTCAAGATCCTTGATCATTGTCAAACAATGATCTTGGACTGACTGCCCATCACACATCTTGGCCTTAAAAAGTCTTTAACAGACTTGATACTTGGCTGCGCGACTCTGTTCACCAAACAACTCTTGTAGGTGAGCCAACATTTGGCAGGTAGTCAAAATATTTTCATGTTGGCGCTGCAAGTCAAAATATTTTTAGATTAGATCTAATTTATAATCTGATTATTAAATCTGAAATTAAAATTTTAGATCAATCACAAACTGCAAGGTTGTCCTGCTGTAAGGTTTACCCCTTACAGTGCAAAGGTTGTCCTAGTTTGTGTAGATCTATCTTTAATCATAAATTTGTTAGATATGATCTAGATTAAATTTATGATTTATTAGATTTAAAAGATATTTAAATCTGAAATAAAATCTCTTTGTTAATAATTTTTATGCAAAAAAATTATTTAAAGTTGAAATTGTTTCAATTACATGAACCTGTTTAGATTAGATCTAAAGTAGTTTCATGTTTATTTCACTTGCATCTTGATTATGAATCAAACATGCAATATGATTGGTAGAATCATATTGTAAAATTGTTTTACAAATATGAAAATTATTTTTTTGAAAAGCCGAACCCAACCCTCAGCCCAAAACTTAATTAAGAATTAAGAAGTTGTTTGATTAGGTTCTAGGATTGTGAATTGAAGAACCTAAGACACAAATCATAACACATTGGGTTAATGGGTTAGTGGAAATTAGGTCCATTAATTGGGTTAGACCTATGGTTAGATTAAAGATGGACTTAATTAGAGAATTGACTAAATCTAATCAATTGTTGTCTTAGATTAGGTCAAGGATTCTCTAGATCAATTACAATAGTTGTAGTTGGTCAAGTCCATGTCTTTAACGAGAACCAAATGGACTTGATTCTTGGCTAAGCGGTCTAGCATGAACTGTTAGGTTGATCTAATCGAAACTAATTAAACCAGTTGGTGTCTAAGGTAAACCAGACCGGTGGTTTTTTAATTGGGAGCCCGCTTACCTGGCCATTCATGATGGTGTCTAAGGCAAGCTTTGGCAGACCCTCCCACTGATCGAACTTACCTGGCCTCTTGGTGAAATTATGTTTTGATCAGATCACTTGACTATTCGAGCTGACCCATGTCAGCTAGGTAAATCAGTGTGACTGATTTAGGTGCTCCTAGACCAGCCCTTTTAATGGTCTCCCTTAAGCTGACTTGGTGAAGTCAGTGGGAGGATCATGATAAGCTGGTTCATCTGACCTCATCCTCTATATTATTTAATCCTCTAAAATTATTAGGTCCTTAAAATGATAAAGTTATGGAGATAACTGAGTCATAGCCTCCCATTAAGGTGTTTGATAATGAGTCCATGAACACAATAATCATTGCAGACCCAAAGGCCTGGTGCTTGTTGACTAATGGAATTATCACTCATCATATGATGACTTGGAAGTGTCTCTCTAATGGTGGTTAGGTGAGCCAACCAAAGTTGGGCTTAATCATTCGTTGGTTAGATACACCAAGTATGATCATGTTAACGGTTGGACCTAACCGGATCCTTACAGTGGAGGCCAAAGCCTACTGATTAGGTTTCTGGGGCAAAATTAAAATTACTAGAAATTGTTTAGAGAAACAATTGGTTATGAACCTACCCTTAGATGTACATGGGTTGGCCAACCAAAGTTGGGCTTGTGTGCAGTCTAAGTGGATTCTAGTACCCGCTAAGAAATTAGGGTAATTCCTCGAATTGAAGGTAGAGGCTACCAATTCGAATAAAATAGTGGGAGAAACCTTTTGATTAAAGTTCAAATCTTTAGGTTTAATGAATCAATTACTAATTAGGTTATGATTTTCTTTTGTGCAGATATGGCCACTTCCCTATCGCTCCGATCATTGTTGGACAATGATAAGTTGGTGGGACCCAATTTCGGTAGTTGGTACCGAAAGTTGAAGATAGTCCTGGAGCATGAACGGATCCTATATGTGATAATGGATCCTGCACCTGAGGAGCCAGCTGTCAATGCACGTGGAACAGTCAGAGACACTTACCAGAAGTGGCTCAGTGACC